>NW_026989074.1:0-130805 GCF_030222135.1 Aotus nancymaae
TAATGGGCTGAAAACGCCTGTTTTGGGACTCTGCAGAGAAAGTCTCTGCAGACTGCTGAATCCACACACGGGTTTAACTCTGGAAGTTGAGTGCACACATTGACAACCGTTCTGTTAGATAGCTGCGTTTTGGATTTAGAAGCAGATATTTCCCTGTGCTTACTGCTGTTTCTTCCATATGCCGGTAATGGGCTGAAAACGCCTGTCTTGGGACTCTGCAGAGAAAGTCTCTGCAGACTGCTGAATCCACACACGGGTTTAACTCTGGAAGTTGAGTGCACACATTGACAACCGTTCTGTTAGATAGCTGCGTTTTGGATTTAGAAGCAGATATTTCCCTGTGCTTACTGCTGTTTCTTCCATATGCCGGTAATGGGCTGAAAACGCCTGTTTTGGGACTCTGCAGAGAAAGTCTCTGCAGACTGCTGAATCCACACACGGGTTTAACTCTGGAAGTTGAGTGCACACATTGACAACCGTTCTGTTAGATAGCTGCGTTTTGGATTTAGAAGCAGATATTTCCCTGTGCTTACTGCTGTTTCTTCCATATGCCGGTAATGGGCTGAAAACGCCTGTTTTGGGACTCTGCAGAGAAAGTCTCTGCAGACTGCTGAATCCACACACGGGTTTAACTCTGGAAGTTGAGTGCACACATTGACAACCGTTCTGTTAGATAGCTGCGTTTTGGATTTAGAAGCAGATATTTCCCTGTGCTTACTGCTGTTTCTTCCATATGCCGGTAATGGGCTGAAAACGCCTGTTTTGGGACTCTGCAGAGAAAGTCTCTGCAGACTGCTGAATCCACACACGGGTTTAACTCTGGAAGTTGAGTGCACACATTGACAACCGTTCTGTTAGATAGCTGCGTTTTGGATTTAGAAGCAGATATTTCCCTGTGCTTACTGCTGTTTCTTCCATATGCCGGTAATGGGCTGAAAACGCCTGTTTTGGGACTCTGCAGAGAAAGTCTCTGCAGACTGCTGAATCCACACACGGGTTTAACTCTGGAAGTTGAGTGCACACATTGACAACCGTTCTGTTAGATAGCTGCGTTTTGGATTTAGAAGCAGATATTTCCCTGTGCTTACTGCTGTTTCTTCCATATGCCGGTAATGGGCTGAAAACGCCTGTTTTGGGACTCTGCAGAGAAAGTCTCTGCAGACTGCTGAATCCACACACGGGTTTAACTCTGGAAGTTGAGTGCACACATTGACAACCGTTCTGTTAGAGAGCTGCGTTTTGGATTTAGAAGCAGATATTTCCCTGTGCTTACTGCTGTTTCTTCCATATGCCGGTAATGGGCTGAAAACGCCTGTCTTGGGACTCTGCAGAGAAAGTCTCTGCAGACTGCTGAATCCACACACGGGTTTAACTCTGGAAGTTGAGTGCACACATTGACAACCGTTCTGTTAGATAGCTGCGTTTTGGATTTAGAAGCAGATATTTCCCTGTGCTTACTGCTGTTTCTTCCATATGCCGGTAATGGGCTGAAAACGCCTGTTTTGGGACTCTGCAGAGAAAGTCTCTGCAGACTGCTGAATCCACACACGGGTTTAACTCTGGAAGTTGAGTGCACACATTGACAACCGTTCTGTTAGATAGCTGCGTTTTGGATTTAGAAGCAGATATTTCCCTGTGCTTACTGCTGTTTCTTCCATATGCCGGTAATGGGCTGAAAACGCCTGTTTTGGGACTCTGCAGAGAAAGTCTCTGCAGACTGCTGAATCCACACACGGGTTTAACTCTGGAAGTTGAGTGCACACATTGACAACCGTTCTGTTAGATAGCTGCGTTTTGGATTTAGAAGCAGATATTTCCCTGTGCTTACTGCTGTTTCTTCCATATGCCGGTAATGGGCTGAAAACGCCTGTTTTGGGACTCTGCAGAGAAAGTCTCTGCAGACTGCTGAATCCACACACGGGTTTATCTCTGCAAGTTGAGTGCACACATTGACAACCGTTCTGTTAGATAGCTGCGTTTTGGATTTAGAAGCAGATATTTCCCTGTGCTTACTGCTGTTTCTTCCAAATGCCGGTAATGGGCTGAAAACGCCTGTTTTGGGACTCTGCAGAGAAAGTCTCTGCAGACTGCTGAATCCACACACGGGTTTAACTCTGGAAGTTGAGTGCACACATTGACAACCGTTCTGTTAGATAGCTGCGTTTTGGATTTAGAAGCAGATATTTCCCTGTGCTTACTGCTGTTTCTTCCATATGCCGGTAATGGGCTGAAAACGCCTGTCTTGGGACTCTGCAGAGAAAGTCTCTGCAGGACTGCTGAATCCACACACGGGTTTAACTCTGGAAGTTGAGTGCACACATTGACAACCGTTCTGTTAGATAGCTGCGTTTTGGATTTAGAAGCAGATATTTCCCTGTGCTTACTGCTGTTTCTTCCATATGCCGGTAATGGGCTGAAAACGCCTGTTTTGGGACTCTGCAGAGAAAGTCTCTGCAGACTGCTGAATCCACACACGGGTTTAACTCTGGAAGTTGAGTGCACACATTGACAACCGTTCTGTTAGATAGCTGCGTTTTGGATTTAGAAGCAGATATTTCCCTGTGCTTACTGCTGTTTCTTCCATATGCCGGTAATGGGCTGAAAACGCTGTTTTGGGACTCTGCAGAGAAAGTCTCTGCAGACTGCTGAATCCACACACGGGTTTAACTCTGGAAGTTGAGTGCACACATTGACAACCGTTCTGTTAGATAGCTGTGTTTTGGATTTAGAAGCAGATATTTCCCTGTGCTTACTGCTGTTTCTTCCATATGCCGGTAATGGGCTGAAAACGCCTGTTTTGGGACTCTGCAGAGAAAGTCTCTGCAGACTGCTGAATCCACACACGGGTTTAACTCTGGAAGTTGAGTGCACACATTGACAACCGTTCTGTTAGATAGCTGCGTTTTGGATTTAGAAGCAGATATTTCCCTGTGCTTACTGCTGTTTCTTCCATATGCCGGTAATGGGCTGAAAACGCCTGTTTTGGGACTCTGCAGAGAAAGTCTCTGCAGACTGCTGAATCCACACACGGGTTTAACTCTGGAAGTTGAGTGCACACATTGACAACCGTTCTGTTAGATAGCTGCGTTTTGGATTTACAAGCAGATATTTCCCTGTGCTTACTGCTGTTTCTTCCATATGCCGGTAATGGGCTGAAAACGCCTGTTTTGGGACTCTGCAGAGAAAGTCTCTGCAGACTGCTGAATCCACACACGGGTTTAACTCTGGAAGTTGAGTGCACACATTGACAACCGTTCTGTTAGATAGCTGCGTTTTGGATTTAGAAGCAGATATTTCCCTGTGCTTACTGCTGTTTCTTCCATATGCCGGTAATGGGCTGAAAACGCCTGTTTTTGGGACTCTGCAGAGAAAGTCTCTGCAGACTGCTGAATCCACACACGGGTTTAACTCTGGAAGTTGAGTGCACACATTGACAACCGTTCTGTTAGATAGCTGCGTTTTGGATTTAGAAGCAGATATTTCCCTGTGCTTACTGCTGTTTCTTCCATATGCCGGTAATGGGCTGAAAACACCTGTTTTGGGACTCTGTAGAGAAAGTGTTTGCAGACTGCTGAATCCACACACGGGTTTAACTCTGGAAGTTGAGTGCACACATTGACAACCGTTCTGTTAGATAGCTGCGTTTTGGATTTAGAAGCAGATATTTCCCTGTGCTTACTGCTGTTTCTTCCATATGCCGGTAATGGGCTGAAAACGCCTGTTTTGGGACTCTGCAGAGAAAGTCTCTGCAGACTGCTGAATCCACACACGGGTTTAACTCTGGAAGTTGAGTGCACACATTGACAACCGTTCTGTTAGATAGCTGCGTTTTGGATTTAGAAGCAGATATTTCCCTGTGCTTACTGCTGTTTCTTCCATATGCCGGTAATGGGCTGAAAACACCTGTTTTGGGACTCTGCAGAGAAAGTGTTTGCAGACTGCTGAATCCACACACGGGTTTAACTCTGGAAGTTGAGTGCACACATTGACAACCGTTCTGTTAGATAGCTGCGTTTTGGATTTAGAAGCAGATATTTCCCTGTGCTTACTGCTGTTTCTTCCATATGCTGGTAATGGGCTGAAAACGCCTGTTTTGGGACTCTGCAGAGAAAGTCTCTGCAGACTGCTGAATCCACACACGGGTTTAACTCTGGAAGTTGAGTGCACACATTGACAACCGTTCTGTTAGATAGCTGCGTTTTGGATTTAGAAGCAGATATTTCCCTGTGCTTACTGCTGTTCCTTCCATATGCCGGTAATGGGCTGAAAACGCCTGTTTTGGGACTCTGCAGAGAAAGTCTCTGCAGACTGCTGAATCCACACACGGGTTTAACTCTGGAAGTTGAGTGCACACATTGACAACCGTTCTGTTAGATAGCTGCGTTTTGGATTTAGAAGCAGATATTTCCCTGTGCTTACTGCTGTTTCTTCCATATGCCGGTAATGGGCTGAAAACGCCTGTTTTGGGACTCTGCAGAGAAAGTCTCTGCAGACTGCTGAATCCACACACGGGTTTATCTCTGCAAGTTGAGTGCACACATTGACAACCGTTCTGTTAGATAGCTGCGTTTTGGATTTAGAAGCAGATATTTCCCTGTGCTTACTGCTGTTTCTTCCAAATGCCGGTAATGGGCTGAAAACGCCTGTTTTGGGACTCTGCAGAGAAAGTCTCTGCAGACTGCTGAATCCACACACGGGTTTAACTCTGGAAGTTGAGTGCACACATTGACAACCGTTCTGTTAGATAGCTGCGTTTTGGATTTAGAAGCAGATATTTCCCTGTGCTTACTGCTGTTTCTTCCATATGCCGGTAATGGGCTGAAAACGCCTGTTTTGGGACTCTGCAGAGAAAGTCTCTGCAGACTGCTGAATCCACACACGGGTTTAACTCTGGAAGTTGAGTGCACACATTGACAACCGTTCTGTTAGATAGCTGCGTTTTGGATTTAGAAGCAGATATTTCCCTGTGCTTACTGCTGTTTCTTCCATATGCCGGTAATGGGCTGAAAACGCCTGTTTTGGGACTCTGCAGAGAAAGTCTCTGCAGACTGCTGAATCCACACACGGGTTTATCTCTGCAAGTTGAGTGCACACATTGACAACCGTTCTGTTAGATAGCTGCGTTTTGGATTTAGAAGCAGATATTTCCCTGTGCTTACTGCTGTTTCTTCCAAATGCCGGTAATGGGCTGAAACGCCTGTTTTGGGACTCTGCAGAGAAAGTCTCTGCAGACTGCTGAATCCACACACGGTTTAACTCTGGAAGTTGAGTGCACACATTGACAACCGTTCTGTTAGATAGCTGCGTTTTGGATTTAGAAGCAGATATTTCCCTGTGCTTACTGCTGTTTCTTCCATATGCCGGTAATGGGCTGAAAACGCCTGTCTTGGGACTCTGCAGAGAAAGTCTCTGCAGACTGCTGAATCCACACACGGGTTTAACTCTGGAAGTTGAGTGCACACATTGACAACCGTTCTGTTAGATAGCTGCGTTTTGGATTTAGAAGCAGATATTTCCCTGTGCTTACTGCTGTTTCTTCCATATGCCGGTAATGGGCTGAAAACGCCTGTTTTGGGACTCTGCAGAGAAAGTCTCTGCAGACTGCTGAATCCACACACGGGTTTAACTCTGGAAGTTGAGTGCACACATTGACAACCGTTCTGTTAGATAGCTGCGTTTTGGATTTAGAAGCAGATATTTCCCTGTGCTTACTGCTGTTTCTTCCATATGCCGGTAATGGGCTGAAAACGCCTGTTTTGGGACTCTGCAGAGAAAGTCTCTGCAGACTGCTGAATCCACACACGGGTTTATCTCTGCAAGTTGAGTGCACACATTGACAACCGTTCTGTTAGATAGCTGCGTTTTGGATTTAGAAGCAGATATTTCCCTGTGCTTACTGCTGTTTCTTCCAAATGCCGGTAATGGGCTGAAAACGCCTGTTTTGGGACTCTGCAGAGAAAGTCTCTGCAGACTGCTGAATCCACACACGGGTTTAACTCTGGAAGTTGAGTGCACACATTGACAACCGTTCTGTTAGATAGCTGCGTTTTGGATTTAGAAGCAGATATTTCCCTGTGCTTACTGCTGTTTCTTCCATATGCCGGTAATGGGCTGAAAACGCCTGTTTTGGGACTCTGCAGAGAAAGTCTCTGCAGACTGCTGAATCCACACACGGGTTTAACTCTGGAAGTTGAGTGCACACATTGACAACCGTTCTGTTAGATAGCTGCGTTTTGGATTTAGAAACAGATATTTCCCTGTGCTTACTGCTGTTTCTTCCATATGCCGGTAATGGGCTGAAAACGCCTGTTTTGGGACTCTGCAGAGAAAGTCTCTGCAGACTGCTGAATCCACACACGGGTTTAACTCTGGAAGTTGAGTGCACACATTGACAACCGTTCTGTTAGATAGCTGCGTTTTGGATTTAGAAGCAGATATTTCCCTGTGCTTACTGCTGTTTCTTCCATATGCCGGTAATGGGCTGAAAACGCCTGTTTTGGGACTCTGCAGAGAAAGTCTCTGATGCTGGAATCCACACACGGGTTTAACTCTGGAAGTTGAGTGCACACATTGACAACCGTTCTGTTAGATAGCTGCGTTTTGGATTTAGAAGCAGATATTTCCCTGTGCTTACTGCTGTTTCTTTCCATATGCCGGTAATGGGCTGAAAACGCCTGTTTTGGGGACTCTGCAGAGAAAGTCTCTGCAGACTGCTGAATCCACACACGGGTTTAACTCTGGAAGTTGAGTGCACACATTGACAACCGTTCTGTTAGATAGCTGCGTTTTGGATTTAGAAGCAGATATTTCCCTGTGCTTACTGCTGTTTCTTCCATAT
Organism: Aotus nancymaae; assembly: GCF_030222135.1. Lineage (NCBI taxonomy): Eukaryota > Metazoa > Chordata > Mammalia > Primates > Aotidae > Aotus > Aotus nancymaae. The sequence continues at coordinate 6,839 of NW_026989074.1, forward strand.
GCCGGTAATGGGCTGAAAACGCCTGTTTTGGGACTCTGCAGAGAAAGTCTCTGCAGACTGCTGAATCCACACACGGGTTTAACTCTGGAAGTTGAGTGCACACATTGACAACCGTTCTGTTAGATAGCTGCGTTTTTGGATTTAGAAGCAGATATTTCCCTGTGCTTACTGCTGTTTCTTCCATATGCCGGTAATGGGCTGAAAACGCCTGTTTTGGGACTCTGCAGAGAAAGTCTCTGCAGACTGCTGAATCCACACACGGGTTTAACTCTGGAAGTTGAGTGCACACATTGACAACCGTTCTGTTAGATAGCTGCGTTTTGGATTTAGAAGCAGATATTTCCCTGTGCTTACTGCTGTTTCTTCCATATGCCGGTAATGGGCTGAAAACGCCTGTTTTGGGACTCTGCAGAGAAAGTCTCTGCAGACTGCTGAATCCACACACGGGTTTAACTCTGGAAGTTGAGTGCACACATTGACAACCGTTCTGTTAGAGAGCTGCGTTTTGGATTTAGAAGCAGATATTTCCCTGTGCTTACTGCTGTTTCTTCCATATGCCGGTAATGGGCTGAAAACGCCTGTCTTGGGACTCTGCAGAGAAAGTCTCTGCAGACTGCTGAATCCACACACGGGTTTAACTCTGGAAGTTGAGTGCACACATTGACAACCGTTCTGTTAGATAGCTGCGTTTTGGATTTAGAAGCAGATATTTCCCTGTGCTTACTGCTGTTTCTTCCATATGCCGGTAATGGGCTGAAAACGCCTGTTTTGGGACTCTGCAGAGAAAGTCTCTGCAGACTGCTGAATCCACACACGGGTTTAACTCTGGAAGTTGAGTGCACACATTGACAACCGTTCTGTTAGATAGCTGCGTTTTGGATTTAGAAGCAGATATTTCCCTGTGCTTACTGCTGTTTCTTCCATATGCCGGTAATGGGCTGAAAACGCCTGTTTTGGGACTCTGCAGAGAAAGTCTCTGCAGACTGCTGAATCCACACACGGGTTTAACTCTGGAAGTTGAGTGCACACATTGACAACCGTTCTGTTAGATAGCTGCGTTTTGGATTTAGAAGCAGATATTTCCCTGTGCTTACTGCTGTTTCTTCCATATGCCGGTAATGGGCTGAAAACGCCTGTTTTGGGACTCTGCAGAGAAAGTCTCTGCAGACTGCTGAATCCACACACGGGTTTATCTCTGCAAGTTGAGTGCACACATTGACAACCGTTCTGTTAGATAGCTGCGTTTTGGATTTAGAAGCAGATATTTCCCTGTGCTTACTGCTGTTTCTTCCAAATGCCGGTAATGGGCTGAAAACGCCTGTTTTGGGACTCTGCAGAGAAAGTCTCTGCAGACTGCTGAATCCACACACGGGTTTAACTCTGGAAGTTGAGTGCACACATTGACAACCGTTCTGTTAGATAGCTGCGTTTTGGATTTAGAAGCAGATATTTCCCTGTGCTTACTGCTGTTTCTTCCATATGCCGGTAATGGGCTGAAAACGCCTGTCTTGGGACTCTGCAGAGAAAGTCTCTGCAGACTGCTGAATCCACACACGGGTTTAACTCTGGAAGTTGAGTGCACACATTGACAACCGTTCTGTTAGATAGCTGCGTTTTGGATTTAGAAGCAGATATTTCCCTGTGCTTACTGCTGTTTCTTCCATATGCCGGTAATGGGCTGAAAACGCCTGTTTTGGGACTCTGCAGAGAAAGTCTCTGCAGACTGCTGAATCCACACACGGGTTTAACTCTGGAAGTTGAGTGCACACATTGACAACCGTTCTGTTAGATAGCTGCGTTTTGGATTTAGAAGCAGATATTTCCCTGTGCTTACTGCTGTTTCTTCCATATGCCGGTAATGGGCTGAAAACGCCTGTTTTGGGACTCTGCAGAGAAAGTCTCTGCAGACTGCTGAATCCACACACGGGTTTAACTCTGGAAGTTGAGTGCACACATTGACAACCGTTCTGTTAGATAGCTGCGTTTTGGATTTACAAGCAGATATTTCCCTGTGCTTACTGCTGTTTCTTCCATATGCCGGTAATGGGCTGAAAACGCCTGTTTTGGGACTCTGCAGAGAAAGTCTCTGCAGACTGCTGAATCCACACACGGGTTTAACTCTGGAAGTTGAGTGCACACATTGACAACCGTTCTGTTAGATAGCTGCGTTTTGGATTTAGAAGCAGATATTTCCCTGTGCTTACTGCTGTTTCTTCCATATGCCGGTAATGGGCTGAAAACGCCTGTTTTGGGACTCTGCAGAGAAAGTCTCTGCAGACTGCTGAATCCACACACGGGTTTAACTCTGGAAGTTGAGTGCACACATTGACAACCGTTCTGTTAGATAGCTGCGTTTTGGATTTAGAAGCAGATATTTCCCTGTGCTTACTGCTGTTTCTTCCATATGCCGGTAATGGGCTGAAAACACCTGTTTTGGGACTCTGTAGAGAAAGTGTTTGCAGACTGCTGAATCCACACACGGGTTTAACTCTGGAAGTTGAGTGCACACATTGACAACCGTTCTGTTAGATAGCTGCGTTTTGGATTTACAAGCAGATATTTCCCTGTGCTTACTGCTGTTTCTTCCATATGCCGGTAATGGGCTGAAAACGCCTGTTTTGGGACTCTGCAGAGAAAGTCTCTGCAGACTGCTGAATCCACACACGGGTTTAACTCTGGAAGTTGAGTGCACACATTGACAACCGTTCTGTTAGATAGCTGCGTTTTGGATTTAGAAGCAGATATTTCCCTGTGCTTACTGCTGTTTCTTCCATATGCCGGTAATGGGCTGAAAACGCCTGTTTTGGGACTCTGCAGAGAAAGTCTCTGCAGACTGCTGAATCCACACACGGGTTTAACTCTGGAAGTTGAGTGCACACATTGACAACCGTTCTGTTAGATAGCTGCGTTTTGGATTTAGAAGCAGGTATTTCCCTGTGCTTACTGCTGTTTCTTCCATATGCCGGTAATGGGCTGAAAACGCCTGTTTTGGGACTCTGCAGAGAAAGTCTCTGCAGACTGCTGAATCCACACACGGGTTTAACTCTGGAAGTTGAGTGCACACATTGACAACCGTTCTGTTAGATAGCTGCGTTTTGGATTTAGAAGCAGATATTTCCCTGTGCTTACTGCTGTTTCTTCCATATGCCGGTAATGGGCTGAAAACGCCTGTTTTGGGACTCTGCAGAGAAAGTCTCTGCAGACTGCTGAATCCACACACGGGTTTAACTCTGGAAGTTGAGTGCACACATTGACAACCGTTCTGTTAGATAGCTGCGTTTTGGATTTACAAGCAGATATTTCCCTGTGCTTACTGCTGTTTCTTCCATATGCCGGTAATGGGCTGAAAACGCCTGTTTTGGGACTCTGCAGAGAAAGTCTCTGCAGACTGCTGAATCCACACACGGGTTTAACTCTGGAAGTTGAGTGCACACATTGACAACCGTTCTGTTAGATAGCTGCGTTTTGGATTTAGAAGCAGATATTTCCCTGTGCTTACTGCTGTTTCTTCCATATGCCGGTAATGGGCTGAAAACGCCTGTTTTGGGACTCTGCAGAGAAAGTCTCTGCAGACTGCTGAATCCACACACGGGTTTAACTCTGGAAGTTGAGTGCACACATTGACAACCGTTCTGTTAGATAGCTGCGTTTTGGATTTAGAAGCAGGTATTTCCCTGTGCTTACTGCTGTTTCTTCCATATGCCGGTAATGGGCTGAAAACGCCTGTTTTGGGACTCTGCAGAGAAAGTCTCTGCAGACTGCTGAATCCACACACGGGTTTAACTCTGGAAGTTGAGTGCACACATTGACAACCGTTCTGTTAGATAGCTGCGTTTTGGATTTAGAAGCAGATATTTCCCTGTGCTTACTGCTGTTTCTTCCATATGCCGGTAATGGACTGAAAACGCCTGTCTTGGGACTCTGCAGAGAAAGTCTCTGCAGACTGCTGAATCCACACACGGGTTTAACTCTGGAAGTTGAGTGCACACATTGACAACCGTTCTGTTAGATAGCTGCGTTTTGGATTTAGAAGCAGATATTTCCCTGTGCTTACTGCTGTTTCTTCCATATGCCGGTAATGGGCTGAAAACGCCTGTCTTGGGACTCTGCAGAGAAAGTCTCTGCAGACTGCTGAATCCACACACGGGTTTAACTCTGGAAGTTGAGTGCACACATTGACAACCGTTCTGTTAGATAGCTGCGTTTTGGATTTAGAAGCAGATATTTCCCTGTGCTTACTGCTGTTTCTTCCATATGCCGGTAATGGGCTGAAAACGCCTGTCTTGGGACTCTGCAGAGAAAGTCTCTGCAGACTGCTGAATCCACACACGGGTTTAACTCTGGAAGTTGAGTGCACACATTGACAACCGTTCTGTTAGATAGCTGTGTTTTGGATTTAGAAGCAGATATTTCCCTGTGCTTACTGCTGTTTCTTCCATATGCCGGTAATGGGCTGAAAACGCCTGTTTTGGGACTCTGCAGAGAAAGTCTCTGCAGACTGCTGAATCCACACACGGGTTTAACTCTGGAAGTTGAGTGCACACATTGACAACCATTCTGTTAGATAGCTGCGTTTTGGATTTAGAAGCAGATATTTCCCTGTGCTTACTGCTGTTTCTTCCATATGCCGGTAATGGGCTGAAAACGCCTGTTTTGGGACTCTGCAGAGAAAGTCTCTGCAGACTGCTGAATCCACACACGGGTTTAACTCTGGAAGTTGAGTGCACACATTGACAACCGTTCTGTTAGATAGCTGCGTTTTGGATTTAGAAGCAGATATTTCCCTGTGCTTACTGCTGTTTCTTCCATATGCCGGTATTGGGCTGAAAACGCCTGTTTTGGGACTCTGCACAGAAAGTGTTTGCAGACTGCTGAATCCACACACGAGTTCATCTCTGGAAGGTGAATGCACGCATTGACAACCATTCAGTTACATAGCTGCCTTTTGGTTTTAGAAGAAGTTATTTCTCTTTACAGCATATACTCTCATTCACTCTGGAATATCCAAACGCAGCTCCTAAAAGAAACGGGTTTCTACGTATAATCAGATATTTCCCTTTACATCTTGTACCCCAGTACACTCTGATATATGCAAACGCAGCTCCTGGAAGAAACGTGTTTGTAACTCGCTGAATCTGAGCATATATTGAAGTCTCTTAGGTGAATGAACACGCAGCAGAGGAGTTTGAAAAAAACATTTCTTCCATGTTATAGATGCACTGTTACTGCTATTGCTTTTAGGCTGGTGTTTTCCTGGAAATGTTGGTTTTAGAATTTCCATACAAATGGTTTGTAAACTGCTGCATAAGTGGAGCAGTTTAATTCGTTAAGTTGAATGCCCTCATTCACAATCATTCTGTTAGCTAGCTCCGTTTTGGTTTTAGAAGCCTGTGTTTCTAGTTACAGCATATACTCCCATTCATTCTGGAATAGCCAAACGCAGCTCCCAGAATAGACGTGTTTCTAAGTCGCTGAATCTAAACATAGATTCAACTCCCTTAGGTGAACGAACACACAGCACAGCAGTTTGAAAGAAACGTTTTATTTGAGTTTTAGACGCAGTCTTATTGCTATTTCTTAGAGGCCGGTATTTTGCTGGGAATGTCTGTTTTAGAATCTGCACAAAAATCTTTTCTAAACTGCTGCATAGAAACAACAGTTTATCTCAATAAGCTGAATGCACACAGTGACAACCATTCTGTTAGATGGCTCCGTGTTTGTTTTAGAACCAGATATTTCACTTTAAACCTTATACTCCAGTACACTCTGGAATATGCAAATGCAGCTCCTGGAAGAAACGTGTTTCTTACTCGCTGAATCTGAACATATACTCAAGACTCTTAGTTGAATGAACACAGAGCAGAGCATTTTGAAGAAAACGTTTCTTCTATGTTATAGATGCAGTCTTACTGCTACTTCTTTTAGGCTGGTGTTTTGCTGCAAATGTTGATTTTAGAATTTGCATATAAAGGGTTTCTAAACTGCTGCCTAAGAAGAGCAGATTAACCCTTTAAGTTGAATGCACACATTCACAACCATTCTGTTAGATAGCTCCGTTTTGGTTTTAGAAACAGATATTTCTCTTTACAGCATTTACTCCCATACACTCTGGAATATCGAAATGCAGCTCCTAGAATAAACGTGTTTCAAACTCGCTGAATCCAAACATAGATTCAACGACCTTTGGTGAACGAACACACTGCAGAGCAGTTTGAAAGAAACGTTCCCTCTGAGTTTTAGACGCAGTCTTACTGCTATTTCTTATAGGCCGGTATTTTGCTGGAAATGTCTATTTGAGAATCTACACAGAAATGTTTTCTAAACTGCTGCATACAAACAGCAGTTTAGCTCAGTAAGTTGAATGCACACATTGACAACCATTCCATTAGATCATCCGTTTTTCTTTTGGAACGAGACATTTGTCTTTACATCTTATACTCCAGTATACTCTGGAATAGGCAAACACAGCTCCTGGAAGAAACGTGTTGCTAATTAGCTGAATCTGAACATATATTCAAGTCTCTTATATGAATGAACACACAGCAGAGCAGTTTGAAAACAGTTTCGTCCATGTTAAAGATGCAGTCTTACTGCTATTTCCTTTAGGCTGGTGTTTTGCTGGAAAGGCCTGTATGAGAATTTGCATATAAAGGGTTTCTAAAGTGCTGCATGAGAAGAGCAGTTTACCTCTTTAAGCCAAAGGCACACATTCACAACCACTCTGCTAGATAGATCCATTTTGGTTTTAGAAACAGATATTTCTCTTTACAGCATATACTCCCATTCATTCCGGAATATCCAAAGACAGCTCCTAGAATAAACGTGTTTCTATCTCGCTGAATCTAAACATAGATTAAACTCCCTTAGGTCAAAGAACACACGGCCGAGCAGGTTGAAAGAAACGTTTCTTCTGAGTTTTAGACGCAGTCTTAATGCTCTTTCTTATATATGCCGGTACCGGGCCGGAAAGGCCTGTTTTCAGACTCTGCACAGAAAGTGTTTGCAGACTGCTGAATCCACACACGGGTTTAACTCTGGAAGTTGAGTGCACACATTGACAACCGTTCTGTTAGATAGCTGCGTTTTGGATTTAGAAGCAGATATTTCCCTGTGCTTACTGCTGTTTCTTCCATATGCCGGTAATGGGCTGAAAACGCCTGTTTTGGGACTCTGCAGAGAAAGTCTCTGCAGACTGCTGAATCCACACGGGTTTAACTCTGGAAGTTGAGTGCACACATTGACAACCGTTCTGTTAGATAGCTGCGTTTTGGATTTAGAAGCAGATATTTCCCTGTGCTTACTGCTGTTTCTTCCATATGCCGGTAATGGGTTGAAAACGCCTGTTTTGGGACTCTGCAGAGAAAGTGTTTGCAGACTGCTGAATCCACACACGGGTTTAACTCTGGAAGTTGAGTGCACACATTGACAACCGTTCTGTTAGATAGCTGCGTTTTGGATTTAGAAGCAGATATTTCCTTGTGCTTACTGCTGTTTCTTCCATATGCCGGTAATGGGCTGAAAACGCCTGTTTTGGGACTCTGCAGAGAAAGTCTCTGCAGACTGCTGAATCCACACACGGGTTTAACTCTGGAAGTTGAGTGCACACATTGACAACCGTTCTGTTAGATAGCTGCGTTTTGGATTTAGAAGCAGATATTTCCCTGTGCTTACTGCTGTATCTTCCATATGCCGGTAATGGGCTGAAAACGCCTGTTTTGGGACTCTGCAGAGAAAGTCTCTGCAGACTGCTGAATCCACACACGGGTTTAACTCTGGAAGTTGAGTGCACACATTGACAACCGTTCTGTTAGATAGCTGCGTTTTGGATTTAGAAGCAGATATTTCCCTGTGCTTACTGCTGTTTCTTCCATATGCCGGTAATGGGCTGAAAACGCCTGTTTTGGGACTCTGCAGAGAAAGTCTCTGCAGACTGCTGAATCCACACACGGGTTTAACTCTGGAAGTTGAGTGCACACATTGACAACCGTTCTGTTAGATAGCTGCGTTTTGGATTTAGAAGCAGATATTTCCCTGTGCTTACTGCTGTTTCTTCCATATGCCGGTAATGGGCTGAAAACGCCTGTTTTGGGACTCTGCAGAGAAAGTCTCTGCAGACTGCTGAATCCACACACGGGTTTAACTCTGGAAGTTGAGTGCACACATTGACAACCGTTCTGTTAGATAGCTGCGTTTTGGATTTAGAAGCAGATATTTCCCTGTGCTTACTGCTGTTTCTTCCATATGCCGGTAATGGGCTGAAAACGCCTGTTTTGGGACTCTGCAGAGAAAGTCTCTGCAGACTGCTGAATCCACACACGGGTTTAACTCTGGAAGTTGAGTGCACACATTGACAACCGTTCTGTTAGATAGCTGCGTTTTGGATTTAGAAGCAGATATTTCCCTGTGCTTACTGCTGTTTCTTCCATATGCCGGTAATGGGCTGAAAACGCCTGTTTTGGGACTCTGCAGAGAAAGTCTCTGCAGACTGCTGAATCCACACACGGGTTTAACTCTGGAAGTTGAGTGCACACATTGACAACCGTTCTGTTAGATAGCTGCGTTTTGGATTTAGAAGCAGATATTTCCCTGTGCTTACTGCTGTTTCTTCCATATGCCGGTAATGGGCTGAAAACGCCTGTTTTGGGACTCTGCAGAGAAAGTCTCTGCAGACTGCTGAATCCACACACGGGTTTAACTCTGGAAGTTGAGTGCACACATTGACAACCGTTCTGTTAGATAGCTGCGTTTTGGATTTAGAAGCAGATATTTCCCTGTGCTTACTGCTGTTTCTTCCATATGCCGGTAATGGGCTGAAAACGCCTGTCTTGGGACTCTGCAGAGAAAGTCTCTGCAGACTGCTGAATCCACACACGGGTTTAACTCTGGAAGTTGAGTGCACACATTGACAACCGTTCTGTTAGATAGCTGCGTTTTGGATTTAGAAGCAGATATTTCCCTGTGCTTACTGCTGTTTCTTCCATATGCCGGTAATGGGCTGAAAACGCCTGTTTTGGGACTCTGCAGAGAAAGTGTCTGCAGACTGCTGAATCCACACACGGGTTTAACTCTGGAAGTTGAGTGCACACATTGACAACCGTTCTGTTAGATAGCTGCGTTTTGGATTTAGAAGCAGATATTTCCCTGTGCTTACTGCTGTTTCTTCCATATGCCGGTAATGGGCTGAAAACGCCTGTTTTGGGACTCTGCAGAGAAAGTCTCTGCAGACTGCTGAATCCACACACGGGTTTAACTCTGGAAGTTGAGTGCACACATTGACAACCGTTCTGTTAGATAGCTGCGTTTTGGATTTAGAAGCAGATATTTCCCTGTGCTTACTGCTGTTTCTTCCATATGCCGGTAATGGGCTGAAAACGCCTGTTTTGGGACTCTGCAGAGAAAGTCTCTGCAGACTGCTGAATCCACACACGGGTTTAACTCTGGAAGTTGAGTGCACACATTGACAACCGTTCTGTTAGATAGCTGCGTTTTGGATTTAGAAGCAGATATTTCCCTGTGCTTACTGCTGTTTCTTCCATATGCCGGTAATGGGCTGAAAACGCCTGTTTTGGGACTCTGCAGAGAAAGTCTCTGCAGACTGCTGAATCCACACACGGGTTTAACTCTGGAAGTTGAGTGCACACATTGACAACCGTTCTGTTAGATAGCTGCGTTTTGGATTTAGAAGCAGATATTTCCCTGTGCTTACTGCTGTTTCTTCCATATGCCGGTAATGGGCTGAAAACGCCTGTTTTGGGACTCTGCAGAGAAAGTCTCTGCAGACTGCTGAATCCACACACGGGTTTAACTCTGGAAGTTGAGTGCACACATTGACAACCGTTCTGTTAGATAGCTGCGTTTTGGATTTAGAAGCAGATATTTCCCTGTGCTTACTGCTGTTTCTTCCATATGCCGGTAATGGGCTGAAAACGCCTGTTTTGGGACTCTGCAGAGAAAGTCTCTGCAGACTGCTGAATCCACACACGGGTTTATCTCTGCAAGTTGAGTGCACACATTGACAACCGTTCTGTTAGATAGCTGCGTTTTGGATTTAGAAGCAGATATTTCCCTGTGCTTACTGCTGTTTCTTCCAAATGCCGGTAATGGGCTGAAAACGCCTGTTTTGGGACTCTGCAGAGAAAGTCTCTGCAGACTGCTGAATCCACACACGGGTTTAACTCTGGAAGTTGAGTGCACACATTGACAACCGTTCTGTTAGATAGCTGCGTTTTGGATTTAGAAGCAGATATTTCCCTGTGCTTACTGCTGTTTCTTCCATATGCCGGTAATGGGCTGAAAACGCCTGTTTTGGGACTCTGCAGAGAAAGTCTCTGCAGACTGCTGAATCCACACACGGGTTTAACTCTGGAAGTTGAGTGCACACATTGACAACCGTTCTGTTAGATAGCTGCGTTTTGGATTTAGAAGCAGATATTTCCCTGTGCTTACTGCTGTTTCTTCCATATGCCGGTAATGGGCTGAAAACGCCTGTTTTGGGACTCTGCAGAGAAAGTCTCTGCAGACTGCTGAATCCACACACGGGTTTAACTCTGGAAGTTGAGTGCACACATTGACAACCGTTCTGTTAGATAGCTGCGTTTTGGATTTAGAAGCAGATATTTCCCTGTGCTTACTGCTGTTTCTTCCATATGCCGGTAATGGGCTGAAAACGCCTGTTTTGGGACTCTGCAGAGAAAGTCTCTGCAGACTGCTGAATCCACACACGGGTTTAACTCTGGAAGTTGAGTGCACACATTGACAACCGTTCTGTTAGATAGCTGCGTTTTGGATTTAGAAGCAGATATTTCCCTGTGCTTACTGCTGTTTCTTCCATATGCCGGTAATGGGCTGAAAACGCCTGTTTTGGGACTCTGCAGAGAAAGTGTTTGCAGACTGCTGAATCCACACACGGGTTTAACTCTGGAAGTTGAGTGCACACATTGACAACCGTTCTGTTAGATAGCTGCGTTTTGGATTTAGAAGCAGATATTTCCCTGTGCTTACTGCTGTTTCTTCCATATGCCGGTAATGGGCTGAAAACGCCTGTTTTGGGACTCTGCAGAGAAAGTCTCTGCAGACTGCTGAATCCACACACGGGTTTAACTCTGGAAGTTGAGTGCACACATTGACAACCGTTCTGTTAGATAGCTGCGTTTTGGATTTAGAAGCAGATATTTCCCTGTGCTTACTGCTGTTTCTTCCATATGCCGGTAATGGGCTGAAAACACCTGTTTTGGGACTCTGTAGAGAAAGTGTTTGCAGACTGCTGAATCCACACACGGGTTTAACTCTGGAAGTTGAGTGCACACATTGACAACCGTTCTGTTAGATAGCTGCGTTTTGGATTTACAAGCAGATATTTCCCTGTGCTTACTGCTGTTTCTTCCATATGCCGGTAATGGGCTGAAAACGCCTGTTTTGGGACTCTGCAGAGAAAGTCTCTGCAGACTGCTGAATCCACACACGGGTTTAACTCTGGAAGTTGAGTGCACACATTGACAACCGTTCTGTTAGATAGCTGCGTTTTGGATTTAGAAGCAGATATTTCCCTGTGCTTACTGCTGTTTCTTCCATATGCCGGTAATGGGCTGAAAACGCCTGTTTTGGGACTCTGCAGAGAAAGTCTCTGCAGACTGATGAATCCACACACGGGTTTAACTCTGGAAGTTGAGTGCACACATTGACAACCGTTCTGTTAGATAGCTGCGTTTTGGATTTAGAAGCAGATATTTCCCTGTGCTTACTGCTGTTTCTTCCATATGCCGGTAATGGGCTGAAAACGCCTGTTTTGGGACTCTGCAGAGAAAGTCTCTGCAGACTGATGAATCCACACACGGGTTTAACTCTGGAAGTTGAGTGCACACATTGACAACCGTTCTGTTAGATAGTTGCGTTTTGGATTTAGAAGCAGATATTTCCCTGTGCTTTCTATTGTTTCTTCCATATGCCGGTAAAGGGCTGAAAACGCCTGTTTTGGGACTCTGCAGAGAAAGTCTCTGCAGACTGCTGAATCCACACACGGGTTTAACTCTGGAAGTTGAGTGCGCACATTGACAACCGTTCTGTTAGATAGCTGCGTTTTGGATTTAGAAGCAGATATTTCCCTGTGCTTACTGCTGTTTCTTCCATATGCCGGTAATGGGCTGAAAACGCCTGTCTTGGGACTCTGCAGAGAAAGTCTCTGCAGACTGCTGAATCCACACACGGGTTTAACTCTGGAAGTTGAGTGCACACATTGACAACCGTTCTGTTAGATAGCTGCGTTTTGGATTTAGAAGCAGATATTTCCCTGTGCTTACTGCTGTTTCTTCCATATGCCGGTAATGGGCTGAAAACGCCTGTCTTGGGACTCTGCAGAGAAAGTCTCTGCAGACTGCTGAATCCACACACGGGTTTAACTCTGGAAGTTGAGTGCACACATTGACAACCGTTCTGTTAGATAGCTGTGTTTTGGATTTAGAAGCAGATATTTCCCTGTGCTTACTGCTGTTTCTTCCATATGCCGGTAATGGGCTGAAAACGCCTGTTTTGGGACTCTGCAGAGAAAGTCTCTGCAGACTGCTGAATCCACACACGGGTTTAACTCTGGAAGTTGAGTGCACACATTGACAACCGTTCTGTTAGATAGCTGCGTTTTGGATTTAGAAGCAGATATTTCCCTGTGCTTACTGCTGTTTCTTCCATATGCCGGTATTGGGCTGAAAACGCCTGTTTTGGGACTCTGCACAGAAAGTGTTTCACACGAGTTCATCTCTGGAAGGTGAATGCACGCATTGACAACCATTCAGTTACATAGCTGCCTTTTGGTTTTAGAAGAAGTTATTTCTCTTTACAGCATATACTCTCATTCACTTCTGGAATATCCAAACGCAGCTCCTAAAAGAAACGGGTTTTCTACGTATAATCAGATATTTCCCTTTACATCTTGTACCCCAGTACACTCTGATATATGCAAACGCAAGCTCCTGGAAGAAACGTGTTTGTAACTCGCTGAATCTGAGCATATATTGAAGTCTCTTAGGTGAATGAACACGCAGCAGAGGAGTTTGAAAAAAACATTTCTTCCATGTTATAGATGCACTGTTACTGCTATTGCTTTTAGGCTGGTGTTTTCCTGGAAATGTTGGTTTTAGAATTTCCATACAAATGGTTTGTAAACTGCTGCATAAGTGGAGCAGTTTAATTCGTTAAGTTGAATGCCCTCATTCACAATCATTCTGTTAGCTAGCTCCGTTTTGGTTTTTAGAAGCCTGTGTTTCTAGTTACAGCATATACTCCCATTCATTCTGGAATAGCCAAACGCAGCTCCAGAATAGACGTGTTTCTAAGTCGCTGAATCTAAACATAGATTCAACTCCCTTAGGTGAACGAACACACAGCACAGCAGTTTGAAAGAAACGTTTTATTTGAGTTTTAGACGCAGTCTTATTGCTATTTCTTAGAGGCCGGTATTTTGCTGGGGAATGTCTGTTTTAGAATCTGCACAAAAATCTTTTCTAAACTGCTGCATAGAAACAACAGTTTATCTCAATAAGCTGAATGCACACAGTGACAACCATTCTGTTAGATGGCTCCGTGTTTGTTTTTAGAACCAGATATTTCACTTTAAACCTTATACTCCAGTACACTCTGGAATATGCAAATGCAGCTCCTGGAAGAAACGTGTTTCTTACTCGCTGAATCTGAACATATACTCAAGACTCTTAGTTGAATGAACACAGAGCAGAGCATTTTGAAGAAAACGTTTCTTCTATGTTATAGATGCAGTCTTACTGCTACTTCTTTTAGGCTGGTGTTTTGCTGCAAATGTTGATTTTAGAATTTGCATATAAAGGGTTTCTAAACTGCTGCCTAAGAAGAGCAGATTAACCCTTTAAGTTGAATGCACACATTCACAACCATTCTGTTAGATAGCTCCGTTTTGGTTTTAGAAACAGATATTTCTCTTTACAGCATTTACTCCCATACACTCTGGAATATCGAAATGCAGCTCCTAGAATAAACGTGTTTCAAACTCGCTGAATCCAAACATAGATTCAACGACCTTGGTGAACGAACACACTGCAGAGCAGTTTGAAAGAAACGTTCCCTCTGAGTTTTAGACGCAGTCTTACTGCTATTTCTTATAGGCCGGTATTTTGCTGGAAATGTCTATTTGAGAATCTACACAGAAATGTTTTCTAAACTGCTGCATACAAACAGCAGTTTAGCTCAGTAAGTTGAATGCACACATGACAACCATTCCATTAGATCATCCGTTTTTTCTTTTGGAACGAGACATTTGTCTTTACATCTTATACTCCAGTATACTCTGGAATAGGCAAACACAGCTCCTGGAAGAAACGTGTTGCTAATTAGCTGAATCTGAACATATATTCAAGTCTCTTATATGAATGAACACACAGCAGAGCAGTTTGAAAACAGTTTCGTCCATGTTAAAGATGCAGTCTTACTGCTATTTCCTTTAGGCTGGTGTTTTTGCTGGAAAGGCCCTGTATGAGAATTTGCATATAAAGGGTTTCTAAAGTGCTGCATGAGAAGAGCAGTTTACCTCTTTAAGCCAAAGGCACACATTCACAACCACTCTGCTAGATAGATCCATTTTGGTTTTAGAAACAGATATTCTCTTTACAGCATATACTCCCATTCATTCCGGAATATCCAAAGACAGCTCCTAGAATAAACGTGTTTCTATCTCGCTGAATCTAAACATAGATTAAACTCCCTTAGGTCAAAGAACACACGGGCCGAGCAGGTTGAAAGAAAACGTTTCTTCTGAGTTTTAGACGCAGTCTTAATGCTCTTTCTTATATATGCCGGTACCGGGCCGGAAAGGCCTGTTTTCAGACTCTGCACAGAAAGTGTTTGCAGACTGCTGAATCCACACACGGGTTTAACTCTGGAAGTTGAGTGCACACATTGACAACCGTTCTGTTAGATAGCTGCGTTTTGGATTTAGAAGCAGATATTTCCCTGTGCTTACTGCTGTTTCTTCCATATGCCGGTAATGGGCTGAAAACGCCCTGTTTTGGGACTCTGCAGAGAAAGTCTCTGCAGACTGCTGAATCCACACACGGGTTTAACTCTGGAAGTTGAGTGCACACATTGACAACCGTTCTGTTAGATAGCTGCGTTTTGGATTTAGAAGCAGATATTTCCTTGTGCTTACTGCTGTTTCTTCCATATGCCGGTAATGGGCTGAAAACGCCTGTTTTGGGACTCTGCAGAGAAAGTCTCTGCAGACTGCTGAATCCACACACGGGTTTAACTCTGGAAGTTGAGTGCACACATTGCACACATTGACAACCGTTCTGTTAGATAGCTGCGTTTTGGATTTAGAAGCAGATATTTCCCTGTGCTTACTGCTGTATCTTCCATATGCCGGTAATGGGCTGAAAACGCCTGTTTTGGGACTCTGCACAGAAAGTGTTTGCAGACTGCTGAATCCACACACGGGTTTAACTCTGGAAGTTGAGTGCACACATTGACAACCGTTCTGTTAGATAGCTGCGTTTTGGATTTAGAAGCAGATATTTCCCTGTGCTTACTGCTGTTTCTTCCATATGCCGGTAATGGGCTGAAAACGCCTGTTTTGGGACTCTGCAGAGAAAGTCTCTGCAGACTGCTGAATCCACACACGGGTTTAACTCTGGAAGTTGAGTGCACACATTGACAACCGTTCTGTTAGATAGCTGCGTTTTGGATTTAGAAGCAGATATTTCCCTGTGCTTACTGCTGTTTCTTCCATATGCCGGTAATGGGCTGAAAACGCCTGTTTTGGGACTCTGCAGAGAAAGTCTCTGCAGACTGCTGAATCCACACACGGGTTTAACTCTGGAAGTTGAGTGCACACATTGACAACCGTTCTGTTAGATAGCTGCGTTTTGGATTTAGAAGCAGATATTTCCCTGTGCTTACTGCTGTTTCTTCCATATGCCGGTAATGGGCTGAAAACGCCTGTTTTGGGACTCTGCAGAGAAAGTCTCTGCAGACTGCTGAATCCACACACGGGTTTAACTCTGGAAGTTGAGTGCACACATTGACAACCGTTCTGTTAGATAGCTGCGTTTTGGATTTAGAAGCAGATATTTCCCTGTGCTTACTGCTGTTTCTTCCATATGCCGGTAATGGGCTGAAAACGCCTGTTTTGGGACTCTGCAGAGAAAGTCTCTGCAGACTGCTGAATCCACACACGGGTTTAACTCTGGAAGTTGAGTGCACACATTGACAACCGTTCTGTTAGATAGCTGCGTTTTGGATTTAGAAGCAGATATTTCCCTGTGCTTACTGCTGTTTCTTCCATATGCCGGTAATGGGCTGAAAACGCCTGTTTTGGGACTCTGCAGAGAAAGTCTCTGCAGACTGCTGAATCCACACACGGGTTTAACTCTGGAAGTTGAGTGCACACATTGACAACCGTTCTGTTAGATAGCTGCGTTTTGGATTTAGAAGCAGATATTTCCCTGTGCTTACTGCTGTTTCTTCCATATGCCGGTAATGGGCTGAAAACGCCTGTCTTGGGACTCTGCAGAGAAAGTCTCTGCAGACTGCTGAATCCACACACGGGTTTAACTCTGGAAGTTGAGTGCACACATTGACAACCGTTCTGTTAGATAGCTGCGTTTTGGATTTAGAAGCAGATATTTCCCTGTGCTTACTGCTGTTTCTTCCATATGCCGGTAATGGGCTGAAAACGCCTGTTTTGGGACTCTGCAGAGAAAGTGTCTGCAGACTGCTGAATCCACACACGGGTTTAACTCTGGAAGTTGAGTGCACACATTGACAACCGTTCTGTTAGATAGCTGCGTTTTGGATTTAGAAGCAGATATTTCCCTGTGCTTACTGCTGTTTCTTCCATATGCCGGTAATGGGCTGAAAACGCCTGTTTTGGGACTCTGCAGAGAAAGTCTCTGCAGACTGCTGAATCCACACACGGGTTTAACTCTGGAAGTTGAGTGCACACATTGACAACCGTTCTGTTAGATAGCTGCGTTTTGGATTTAGAAGCAGATATTTCCCTGTGCTTACTGCTGTTTCTTCCATATGCCGGTAATGGGCTGAAAACGCCTGTTTTGGGACTCTGCAGAGAAAGTCTCTGCAGACTGCTGAATCCACACACGGGTTTAACTCTGGAAGTTGAGTGCACACATTGACAACCGTTCTGTTAGATAGCTGCGTTTTGGATTTAGAAGCAGATATTTCCCTGTGCTTACTGCTGTTTCTTCCATATGCCGGTAATGGGCTGAAAACGCCTGTTTTGGGACTCTGCAGAGAAAGTCTCTGCAGACTGCTGAATCCACACACGGGTTTAACTCTGGAAGTTGAGTGCACACATTGACAACCGTTCTGTTAGATAGCTGCGTTTTGGATTTAGAAGCAGATATTTCCCTGTGCTTACTGCTGTTTCTTCCATATGCCGGTAATGGGCTGAAAACGCCTGTTTTGGGACTCTGCAGAGAAAGTCTCTGCAGACTGCTGAATCCACACACGGGTTTAACTCTGGAAGTTGAGTGCACACATTGACAACCGTTCTGTTAGATAGCTGCGTTTTGGATTTAGAAGCAGATATTTCCCTGTGCTTACTGCTGTTTCTTCCATATGCCGGTAATGGGCTGAAAACGCCTGTTTTGGGACTCTGCAGAGAAAGTCTCTGCAGACTGCTGAATCCACACACGGGTTTAACTCTGGAAGTTGAGTGCACACATTGACAACCGTTCTGTTAGATAGCTGCGTTTTGGATTTAGAAGCAGATATTTCCCTGTGCTTACTGCTGTTTCTTCCATATGCCGGTAATGGGCTGAAAACGCCTGTTTTGGGACTCTGCAGAGAAAGTCTCTGCAGACTGCTGAATCCACACACGGGTTTAACTCTGGAAGTTGAGTGCACACATTGACAACCGTTCTGTTAGATAGCTGCGTTTTGGATTTAGAAGCAGATATTTCCCTGTGCTTACTGCTGTTTCTTCCATATGCCGGTAATGGGCTGAAAACGCCTGTTTTGGGACTCTGCAGAGAAAGTCTCTGCAGACTGCTGAATCCACACACGGGTTTAACTCTGGAAGTTGAGTGCACACATTGACAACCGTTCTGTTAGATAGCTGCGTTTTGGATTTAGAAGCAGATATTTCCCTGTGCTTACTGCTGTTTCTTCCATATGCCGGTAATGGGCTGAAAACGCCTGTTTTGGGACTCTGCAGAGAAAGTCTCTGCAGACTGCTGAATCCACACACGGGTTTAACTCTGGAAGTTGAGTGCACACATTGACAACCGTTCTGTTAGATAGCTGCGTTTTGGATTTAGAAGCAGATATTTCCCTGTGCTTACTGCTGTTTCTTCCATATGCCGGTAATGGGCTGAAAACGCCTGTTTTGGGACTCTGCAGAGAAAGTCTCTGCAGACTGCTGAATCCACACACGGGTTTAACTCTGGAAGTTGAGTGCACACATTGACAACCGTTCTGTTAGATAGCTGCGTTTTGGATTTAGAAGCAGATATTTCCCTGTGCTTACTGCTGTTTCTTCCATATGCCGGTAATGGGCTGAAAACGCCTGTCTTGGGACTCTGCAGAGAAAGTCTCTGCAGACTGCTGAATCCACACACGGGTTTAACTCTGGAAGTTGAGTGCACACATTGACAACCGTTCTGTTAGATAGCTGCGTTTTGGATTTAGAAGCAGATATTTCCCTGTGCTTACTGCTGTTTCTTCCATATGCCGGTAATGGGCTGAAAACGCCTGTTTTGGGACTCTGCAGAGAAAGTGTCTGCAGACTGCTGAATCCACACACGGGTTTAACTCTGGAAGTTGAGTGCACACATTGACAACCGTTCTGTTAGATAGCTGCGTTTTGGATTTAGAAGCAGATATTTCCCTGTGCTTACTGCTGTTTCTTCCATATGCCGGTAATGGGCTGAAAACGCCTGTTTTGGGACTCTGCAGAGAAAGTCTCTGCAGACTGCTGAATCCACACACGGGTTTAACTCTGGAAGTTGAGTGCACACATTGACAACCGTTCTGTTAGATAGCTGCGTTTTGGATTTAGAAGCAGATATTTCCCTGTGCTTACTGCTGTTTCTTCCATATGCCGGTAATGGGCTGAAAACGCCTGTTTTGGGACTCTGCAGAGAAAGTCTCTGCAGACTGCTGAATCCACACACGGGTTTAACTCTGGAAGTTGAGTGCACACATTGACAACCGTTCTGTTAGATAGCTGCGTTTTGGATTTAGAAGCAGATATTTCCCTGTGCTTACTGCTGTTTCTTCCATATGCCGGTAATGGGCTGAAAACGCCTGTTTTGGGACTCTGCAGAGAAAGTCTCTGCAGACTGCTGAATCCACACACGGGTTTAACTCTGGAAGTTGAGTGCACACATTGACAACCGTTCTGTTAGATAGCTGCGTTTTGGATTTAGAAGCAGATATTTCCCTGTGCTTACTGCTGTTTCTTCCATATGCCGGTAATGGGCTGAAAACGCCTGTTTTGGGACTCTGCAGAGAAAGTCTCTGCAGACTGCTGAATCCACACACGGGTTTAACTCTGGAAGTTGAGTGCACACATTGACAACCGTTCTGTTAGATAGCTGCGTTTTGGATTTAGAAGCAGATATTTCCCTGTGCTTACTGCTGTTTCTTCCATATGCCGGTAATGGGCTGAAAACGCCTGTTTTGGGACTCTGCAGAGAAAGTCTCTGCAGACTGCTGAATCCACACACGGGTTTATCTCTGCAAGTTGAGTGCACACATTGACAACCGTTCTGTTAGATAGCTGCGTTTTGGATTTAGAAGCAGATATTTCCCTGTGCTTACTGCTGTTTCTTCCAAATGCCGGTAATGGGCTGAAAACGCCTGTTTTGGGACTCTGCAGAGAAAGTCTCTGCAGACTGCTGAATCCACACACGGGTTTAACTCTGGAAGTTGAGTGCACACATTGACAACCGTTCTGTTAGATAGCTGCGTTTTGGATTTAGAAGCAGATATTTCCCTGTGCTTACTGCTGTTTCTTCCATATGCCGGTAATGGGCTGAAAACGCCTGTCTTGGGACTCTGCAGAGAAAGTCTCTGCAGACTGCTGAATCCACACACGGGTTTAACTCTGGAAGTTGAGTGCACACATTGACAACCGTTCTGTTAGATAGCTGCGTTTTGGATTTAGAAGCAGATATTTCCCTGTGCTTACTGCTGTTTCTTCCATATGCCGGTAATGGGCTGAAAACGCCTGTTTTGGGACTCTGCAGAGAAAGTCTCTGCAGACTGCTGAATCCACACACGGGTTTAACTCTGGAAGTTGAGTGCACACATTGACAACCGTTCTGTTAGATAGCTGCGTTTTGGATTTAGAAGCAGATATTTCCCTGTGCTTACTGCTGTTTCTTCCATATGCCGGTAATGGGCTGAAAACGCCTGTTTTGGGACTCTGCAGAGAAAGTCTCTGCAGACTGCTGAATCCACACACGGGTTTAACTCTGGAAGTTGAGTGCACACATTGACAACCGTTCTGTTAGATAGCTGCGTTTTGGATTTAGAAGCAGATATTTCCCTGTGCTTACTGCTGTTTCTTCCATATGCCGGTAATGGGCTGAAAACGCCTGTTTTGGGACTCTGCAGAGAAAGTCTCTGCAGACTGCTGAATCCACACACGGGTTTAACTCTGGAAGTTGAGTGCACACATTGACAACCGTTCTGTTAGATAGCTGCGTTTTGGATTTAGAAGCAGATATTTCCCTGTGCTTACTGCTGTTTCTTCCATATGCCGGTAATGGGCTGAAAACGCCTGTTTTGGGACTCTGCAGAGAAAGTCTCTGCAGACTGCTGAATCCACACACGGGTTTAACTCTGGAAGTTGAGTGCACACATTGACAACCGTTCTGTTAGATAGCTGCGTTTTGGATTTAGAAGCAGATATTTCCCTGTGCTTACTGCTGTTTCTTCCATATGCCGGTAATGGGCTGAAAACGCCTGTTTTGGGACTCTGCAGAGAAAGTGTTTGCAGACTGCTGAATCCACACACGGGTTTAACTCTGGAAGTTGAGTGCACACATTGACAACCGTTCTGTTAGATAGCTGCGTTTTGGATTTAGAAGCAGATATTTCCCTGTGCTTACTGCTGTTTCTTCCATATGCCGGTAATGGGCTGAAAACGCCTGTTTTGGGACTCTGCAGAGAAAGTCTCTGCAGACTGCTGAATCCACACACGGGTTTAACTCTGGAAGTTGAGTGCACACATTGACAACCGTTCTGTTAGATAGCTGCGTTTTGGATTTAGAAGCAGATATTTCCCTGTGCTTACTGCTGTTTCTTCCATATGCCGGTAATGGGCTGAAAACACCTGTTTTGGGACTCTGTAGAGAAAGTGTTTGCAGACTGCTGAATCCACACACGGGTTTAACTCTGGAAGTTGAGTGCACACATTGACAACCGTTCTGTTAGATAGCTGCGTTTTGGATTTACAAGCAGATATTTCCCTGTGCTTACTGCTGTTTCTTCCATATGCCGGTAATGGGCTGAAAACGCCTGTTTTGGGACTCTGCAGAGAAAGTCTCTGCAGACTGCTGAATCCACACACGGGTTTAACTCTGGAAGTTGAGTGCACACATTGACAACCGTTCTGTTAGATAGCTGCGTTTTGGATTTAGAAGCAGATATTTCCCTGTGCTTACTGCTGTTTCTTCCATATGCCGGTAATGGGCTGAAAACGCCTGTTTTGGGACTCTGCAGAGAAAGTCTCTGCAGACTGATGAATCCACACACGGGTTTAACTCTGGAAGTTGAGTGCACACATTGACAACCGTTCTGTTAGATAGCTGCGTTTTGGATTTAGAAGCAGATATTTCCCTGTGCTTACTGCTGTTTCTTCCATATGCCGGTAATGGGCTGAAAACGCCTGTTTTGGGACTCTGCAGAGAAAGTCTCTGCAGACTGATGAATCCACACACGGGTTTAACTCTGGAAGTTGAGTGCACACATTGACAACCGTTCTGTTAGATAGTTGCGTTTTGGATTTAGAAGCAGATATTTCCCTGTGCTTTCTATTGTTTCTTCCATATGCCGGTAAAGGGCTGAAAACGCCTGTTTTGGGACTCTGCAGAGAAAGTCTCTGCAGACTGCTGAATCCACACACGGGTTTAACTCTGGAAGTTGAGTGCGCACATTGACAACCGTTCTGTTAGATAGCTGCGTTTTGGATTTAGAAGCAGATATTTCCCTGTGCTTACTGCTGTTTCTTCCATATGCCGGTAATGGGCTGAAAACGCCTGTCTTGGGACTCTGCAGAGAAAGTCTCTGCAGACTGCTGAATCCACACACGGGTTTAACTCTGGAAGTTGAGTGCACACATTGACAACCGTTCTGTTAGATAGCTGCGTTTTGGATTTAGAAGCAGATATTTCCCTGTGCTTACTGCTGTTTCTTCCATATGCCGGTAATGGGCTGAAAACGCCTGTCTTGGGACTCTGCAGAGAAAGTCTCTGCAGACTGCTGAATCCACACACGGGTTTAACTCTGGAAGTTGAGTGCACACATTGACAACCGTTCTGTTAGATAGCTGCGTTTTGGATTTAGAAGCAGATATTTCCCTGTGCTTACTGCTGTTTCTTCCATATGCCGGTAATGGGCTGAAAACGCCTGTTTTGGGACTCTGCAGAGAAAGTCTCTGCAGACTGCTGAATCCACACACGGGTTTAACTCTGGAAGTTGAGTGCACACATTGACAACCGTTCTGTTAGATAGCTGCGTTTTGGATTTAGAAGCAGATATTTCCCTGTGCTTACTGCTGTTTCTTCCATATGCCGGTAATGGGCTGAAAACGCCTGTTTTGGGACTCTGCAGAGAAAGTCTCTGCAGACTGCTGAATCCACACACGGGTTTAACTCTGGAAGTTGAGTGCACACATTGACAACCGTTCTGTTAGATAGCTGCGTTTTGGATTTAGAAGCAGATATTTCCCTGTGCTTACTGCTGTTTCTTCCATATGCCGGTATTGGGCTGAAAACGCCTGTTTTGGGACTCTGCACAGAAAGTGTTTGCAGACTGCTGAATCCACACACGAGTTCATCTCTGGAAGGTGAATGCACGCATTGACAACCATTCAGTTACATAGCTGCCTTTTGGTTTTAGAAGAAGTTATTTCTCTTTACAGCATATACTCTCATTCACTCTGGAATATCCAAACGCAGCTCCTAAAAGAAACGGGTTTCTACGTATAATCAGATATTTCCCTTTACATCTTGTACCCCAGTACACTCTGATATATGCAAACGCAGCTCCTGGAAGAAACGTGTTTGTAACTCGCTGAATCTGAGCATATATTGAAGTCTCTTAGGTGAATGAACACGCAGCAGAGGAGTTTGAAAAAAACATTTCTTCCATGTTATAGATGCACTGTTACTGCTATTGCTTTTAGGCTGGTGTTTTCCTGGAAATGTTGGTTTTAGAATTTCCATACAAATGGTTTGTAAACTGCTGCATAAGTGGAGCAGTTTAATTCGTTAAGTTGAATGCCCTCATTCACAATCATTCTGTTAGCTAGCTCCGTTTTGGTTTTAGAAGCCTGTGTTTCTAGTTACAGCATATACTCCCATTCATTCTGGAATAGCCAAACGCAGCTCCCAGAATAGACGTGTTTCTAAGTCGCTGAATCTAAACATAGATTCAACTCCCTTAGGTGAACGAACACACAGCACAGCAGTTTGAAAGAAACGTTTTATTTGAGTTTTAGACGCAGTCTTATTGCTATTTCTTAGAGGCCGGTATTTTGCTGGGAATGTCTGTTTTAGAATCTGCACAAAAATCTTTTCTAAACTGCTGCATAGAAACAACAGTTTATCTCAATAAGCTGAATGCACACAGTGACAACCATTCTGTTAGATGGCTCCGTGTTTGTTTTAGAACCAGATATTTCACTTTAAACCTTATACTCCAGTACACTCTGGAATATGCAAATGCAGCTCCTGGAAGAAACGTGTTTCTTACTCGCTGAATCTGAACATATACTCAAGACTCTTAGTTGAATGAACACAGAGCAGAGCATTTTGAAGAAAACGTTTCTTCTATGTTATAGATGCAGTCTTACTGCTACTTCTTTTAGGCTGGTGTTTTGCTGCAAATGTTGATTTTAGAATTTGCATATAAAGGGTTTCTAAACTGCTGCCTAAGAAGAGCAGATTAACCCTTTAAGTTGAATGCACACATTCACAACCATTCTGTTAGATAGCTCCGTTTTGGTTTTAGAAACAGATATTTCTCTTTACAGCATTTACTCCCATACACTCTGGAATATCGAAATGCAGCTCCTAGAATAAACGTGTTTCAAACTCGCTGAATCCAAACATAGATTCAACGACCTTTGGTGAACGAACACACTGCAGAGCAGTTTGAAAGAAACGTTCCCTCTGAGTTTTAGACGCAGTCTTACTGCTATTTCTTATAGGCCGGTATTTTGCTGGAAATGTCTATTTGAGAATCTACACAGAAATGTTTTCTAAACTGCTGCATACAAACAGCAGTTTAGCTCAGTAAGTTGAATGCACACATTGACAACCATTCCATTAGATCATCCGTTTTTCTTTTGGAACGAGACATTTGTCTTTACATCTTATACTCCAGTATACTCTGGAATAGGCAAACACAGCTCCTGGAAGAAACGTGTTGCTAATTAGCTGAATCTGAACATATATTCAAGTCTCTTATATGAATGAACACACAGCAGAGCAGTTTGAAAACAGTTTCGTCCATGTTAAAGATGCAGTCTTACTGCTATTTCCTTTAGGCTGGTGTTTTGCTGGAAAGGCCTGTATGAGAATTTGCATATAAAGGGTTTCTAAAGTGCTGCATGAGAAGAGCAGTTTACCTCTTTAAGCCAAAGGCACACATTCACAACCACTCTGCTAGACAGATCCATTTTGGTTTTAGAAACAGATATTTCTCTTTACAGCATATACTCCCATTCATTCCGGAATATCCAAAGACAGCTCCTAGAATAAACGTGTTTCTATCTCGCTGAATCTAAACATAGATTAAACTCCCTTAGGTCAAAGAACACACGGCCGAGCAGGTTGAAAGAAACGTTTCTTCTGAGTTTTAGACGCAGTCTTAATGCTCTTTCTTATATATGCCGGTACCGGGCCGGAAAGGCCTGTTTTCAGACTCTGCACAGAAAGTGTTTGCAGACTGCTGAATCCACACACGGGTTTAACTCTGGAAGTTGAGTGCACACATTGACAACCGTTCTGTTAGATAGCTGCGTTTTGGATTTAGAAGCAGATATTTCCCTGTGCTTACTGCTGTTTCTTCCATATGCCGGTAATGGGCTGAAAACGCCTGTTTTGGGACTCTGCAGAGAAAGTCTCTGCAGACTGCTGAATCCACACGGGTTTAACTCTGGAAGTTGAGTGCACACATTGACAACCGTTCTGTTAGATAGCTGCGTTTTGGATTTAGAAGCAGATATTTCCCTGTGCTTACTGCTGTTTCTTCCATATGCCGGTAATGGGTTGAAAACGCCTGTTTTGGGACTCTGCAGAGAAAGTGTTTGCAGACTGCTGAATCCACACACGGGTTTAACTCTGGAAGTTGAGTGCACACATTGACAACCGTTCTGTTAGATAGCTGCGTTTTGGATTTAGAAGCAGATATTTCCTTGTGCTTACTGCTGTTTCTTCCATATGCCGGTAATGGGCTGAAAACGCCTGTTTTGGGACTCTGCAGAGAAAGTCTCTGCAGACTGCTGAATCCACACACGGGTTTAACTCTGGAAGTTGAGTGCACACATTGACAACCGTTCTGTTAGATAGCTGCGTTTTGGATTTAGAAGCAGATATTTCCCTGTGCTTACTGCTGTATCTTCCATATGCCGGTAATGGGCTGAAAACGCCTGTTTTGGGACTCTGCACAGAAAGTGTTTGCAGACTGCTGAATCCACACACGGGTTTAACTCTGGAAGTTGAGTGCACACATTGACAACCGTTCTGTTAGATAGCTGCGTTTTGGATTTAGAAGCAGATATTTCCCTGTGCTTACTGCTGTTTCTTCCATATGCCGGTAATGGGCTGAAAACGCCTGTTTTGGGACTCTGCAGAGAAAGTCTCTGCAGACTGCTGAATCCACACACGGATTTAACTCTGGAAGTTGAGTGCACACATTGACAACCGTTCTGTTAGATAGCTGCGTTTTGGATTTAGAAGCAGATATTTCCCTGTGCTTACTGCTGTTTCTTCCATATGCCGGTAATGGGCTGAAAACGCCTGTTTTGGGACTCTGCAGAGAAAGTCTCTGCAGACTGCTGAATCCACACACGGGTTTAACTCTGGAAGTTGAGTGCACACATTGACAACCGTTCTGTTAGATAGCTGCGTTTTGGATTTAGAAGCAGATATTTCCCTGTGCTTACTGCTGTTTCTTCCATATGCCGGTAATGGGCTGAAAACGCCTGTTTTGGGACTCTGCAGAGAAAGTCTCTGCAGACTGCTGAATCCACACACGGGTTTAACTCTGGAAGTTGAGTGCACACATTGACAACCGTTCTGTTAGATAGCTGCGTTTTGGATTTAGAAGCAGATATTTCCCTGTGCTTACTGCTGTTTCTTCCATATGCCGGTAATGGGCTGAAAACGCCTGTTTTGGGACTCTGCAGAGAAAGTCTCTGCAGACTGCTGAATCCACACACGGGTTTAACTCTGGAAGTTGAGTGCACACATTGACAACCGTTCTGTTAGATAGCTGCGTTTTGGATTTAGAAGCAGATATTTCCCTGTGCTTACTGCTGTTTCTTCCATATGCCGGTAATGGGCTGAAAACGCCTGTCTTGGGACTCTGCAGAGAAAGTCTCTGCAGACTGCTGAATCCACACACGGGTTTAACTCTGGAAGTTGAGTGCACACATTGACAACCGTTCTGTTAGATAGCTGCGTTTTGGATTTAGAAGCAGATATTTCCCTGTGCTTACTGCTGTTTCTTCCATATGCCGGTAATGGGCTGAAAACGCCTGTTTTGGGACTCTGCAGAGAAAGTGTCTGCAGACTGCTGAATCCACACACGGGTTTAACTCTGGAAGTTGAGTGCACACATTGACAACCGTTCTGTTAGATAGCTGCGTTTTGGATTTAGAAGCAGATATTTCCCTGTGCTTACTGCTGTTTCTTCCATATGCCGGTAATGGGCTGAAAACGCCTGTTTTGGGACTCTGCAGAGAAAGTCTCTGCAGACTGCTGAATCCACACACGGGTTTAACTCTGGAAGTTGAGTGCACACATTGACAACCGTTCTGTTAGATAGCTGCGTTTTGGATTTAGAAGCAGATATTTCCCTGTGCTTTCTGCTGTTTCTTCCATATGCCGGTAATGGGCTGAAAACGCCTGTTTTGGGACTCTGCAGAGAAAGTCTCTGCAGACTGCTGAATCCACACACGGGTTTAACTCTGGAAGTTGAGTGCACACATTGACAACCGTTCTGTTAGATAGCTGCGTTTTGGATTTAGAAGCAGATATTTCCCTGTGCTTACTGCTGTTTCTTCCATATGCCGGTAATGGGCTGAAAACGCCTGTTTTGGGACTCTGCAGAGAAAGTCTCTGCAGACTGCTGAATCCACACACGGGTTTAACTCTGGAAGTTGAGTGCACACATTGACAACCGTTCTGTTAGATAGCTGCGTTTTGGATTTAGAAGCAGATATTTCCCTGTGCTTACTGCTGTTCCTTCCATATGCCGGTAATGGGCTGAAAACGCCTGTTTTGGGACTCTGCAGAGAAAGTCTCTGCAGACTGCTGAATCCACACACGGGTTTAACTCTGGAAGTTGAGTGCACACATTGACAACCGTTCTGTTAGATAGCTGCGTTTTGGATTTAGAAGCAGATATTTCCCTGTGCTTACTGCTGTTTCTTCCATATGCCGGTAATGGGCTGAAAACGCCTGTTTTGGGACTCTGCAGAGAAAGTCTCTGCAGACTGCTGAATCCACACACGGGTTTATCTCTGCAAGTTGAGTGCACACATTGACAACCGTTCTGTTAGATAGCTGCGTTTTCGATTTAGAAGCAGATATTTCCCTGTGCTTACTGCTGTTTCTTCCAAATGCCGGTAATGGGCTGAAAACGCCTGTTTTGGGACTCTGCAGAGAAAGTCTCTGCAGACTGCTGAATCCACACACGGGTTTAACTCTGGAAGTTGAGTGCACACATTGACAACCGTTCTGTTAGATAGCTGCGTTTTGGATTTAGAAGCAGATATTTCCCTGTGCTTACTGCTGTTTCTTCCATATGCCGGTAATGGGCTGAAAACGCCTGTCTTGGGACTCTGCAGAGAAAGTCTCTGCAGACTGCTGAATCCACACACGGGTTTAACTCTGGAAGTTGAGTGCACACATTGACAACCGTTCTGTTAGATAGCTGCGTTTTGGATTTAGAAGCAGATATTTCCCTGTGCTTACTGCTGTTTCTTCCATATGCCGGTAATGGGCTGAAAACGCCTGTTTTGGGACTCTGCAGAGAAAGTCTCTGCAGACTGCTGAATCCACACACGGGTTTAACTCTGGAAGTTGAGTGCACACATTGACAACCGTTCTGTTAGATAGCTGCGTTTTGGATTTAGAAGCAGATATTTCCCTGTGCTTACTGCTGTTTCTTCCATATGCCGGTAATGGGCTGAAAACGCCTGTTTTGGGACTCTGCAGAGAAAGTCTCTGCAGACTGCTGAATCCACACACGGGTTTAACTCTGGAAGTTGAGTGCACACATTGACAACCGTTCTGTTAGATAGCTGCGTTTTGGATTTAGAAGCAGATATTTCCCTGTGCTTACTGCTGTTTCTTCCATATGCCGGTAATGGGCTGAAAACGCCTGTTTTGGGACTCTGCAGAGAAAGTCTCTGCAGACTGCTGAATCCACACACGGGTTTAACTCTGGAAGTTGAGTGCACACATTGACAACCGTTCTGTTAGATAGCTGCGTTTTGGATTTAGAAGCAGATATTTCCCTGTGCTTACTGCTGTTTCTTCCATATGCCGGTAATGGGCTGAAAACGCCTGTTTTGGGACTCTGCAGAGAAAGTCTCTGCAGACTGCTGAATCCACACACGGGTTTAACTCTGGAAGTTGAGTGCACACATTGACAACCGTTCTGTTAGATAGCTGCGTTTTGGATTTAGAAGCAGATATTTCCCTGTGCTTACTGCTGTTTCTTCCATATGCCGGTAATGGGCTGAAAACGCCTGTTTTGGGACTCTGCAGAGAAAGTGTTTGCAGACTGCTGAATCCACACACGGGTTTAACTCTGGAAGTTGAGTGCACACATTGACAACCGTTCTGTTAGATAGCTGCGTTTTGGATTTAGAAGCAGATATTTCCCTGTGCTTACTGCTGTTTCTTCCATATGCCGGTAATGGGCTGAAAACGCATGTTTTGGGACTCTGCAGAGAAAGTCTCTGCAGACTGCTGAATCCACACACGGGTTTAACTCTGGAAGTTGAGTGCACACATTGACAACCGTTCTGTTAGATAGCTGCGTTTTGGATTTAGAAGCAGATATTTCCCTGTGCTTACTGCTGTTTCTTCCATATGCCGGTAATGGGCTGAAAACACCTGTTTTGGGACTCTGTAGAGAAAGTGTTTGCAGACTGCTGAATCCACACACGGGTTTAACTCTGGAAGTTGAGTGCACACATTGACAACCGTTCTGTTAGATAGCTGCGTTTTGGATTTACAAGCAGATATTTCCCTGTGCTTACTGCTGTTTCTTCCATATGCCGGTAATGGGCTGAAAACGCCTGTTTTGGGACTCTGCAGAGAAAGTCTCTGCAGACTGCTGAATCCACACACGGGTTTAACTCTGGAAGTTGAGTGCACACATTGACAACCGTTCTGTTAGATAGCTGCGTTTTGGATTTAGAAGCAGATATTTCCCTGTGCTTACTGCTGTTTCTTCCATATGCCGGTAATGGGCTGAAAACGCCTGTTTTGGGACTCTGCAGAGAAAGTCTCTGCAGACTGCTGAATCCACACACGGGTTTAACTCTGGAAGTTGAGTGCACACATTGACAACCGTTCTGTTAGATAGCTGCGTTTTCGATTTAGAAGCAGATATTTCCCTGTGCTTACTGCTGTTTCTTCCATATGCCGGTAATGGGCTGAAAACGCCTGTTTTGGGACTCTGCAGAGAAAGTCTCTGCAGACTGATGAATCCACACACGGGTTTAACTCTGGAAGTTGAGTGCACACATTGACAACCGTTCTGTTAGATAGTTGCGTTTTGGATTTAGAAGCAGATATTTCCCTGTGCTTTCTATTGTTTCTTCCATATGCCGGTAAAGGGCTGAAAACGCCTGTTTTGGGACTCTGCAGAGAAAGTCTCTGCAGACTGCTGAATCCACACACGGGTTTAACTCTGGAAGTTGAGTGCACACATTGACAACCGTTCTGTTAGATAGCTGCGTTTTGGATTTACAAGCAGATATTTCCCTGTGCTTACTGCTGTTTCTTCCATATGCCGGTAATGGGCTGAAAACGCCTGTCTTGGGACTCTGCAGAGAAAGTCTCTGCAGACTGCTGAATCCACACACGGGTTTAACTCTGGAAGTTGAGTGCACACATTGACAACCGTTCTGTTAGATAGCTGCGTTTTGGATTTAGAAGCAGATATTTCCCTGTGCTTACTGCTGTTTCTTCCATATGCCGGTAATGGGCTGAAAACGCCTGTCTTGGGACTCTGCAGAGAAAGTCTCTGCAGACTGCTGAATCCACACACGGGTTTAACTCTGGAAGTTGAGTGCACACATTGACAACCGTTCTGTTAGATAGCTGTGTTTTGGATTTAGAAGCAGATATTTCCCTGTGCTTACTGCTGTTTCTTCCATATGCCGGTAATGGGCTGAAAACGCCTGTTTTGGGACTCTGCAGAGAAAGTCTCTGCAGACTGCTGAATCCACACACGGGTTTAACTCTGGAAGTTGAGTGCACACATTGACAACCATTCTGTTAGATAGCTGCGTTTTGGATTTAGAAGCAGATATTTCCCTGTGCTTACTGCTGTTTCTTCCATATGCCGGTAATGGGCTGAAAACGCCTGTTTTGGGACTCTGCAGAGAAAGTCTCTGCAGACTGCTGAATCCACACACGGGTTTAACTCTGGAAGTTGAGTGCACACATTGACAACCGTTCTGTTAGATAGCTGCGTTTTGGATTTAGAAGCAGATATTTCCCTGTGCTTACTGCTGTTTCTTCCATATGCCGGTATTGGGCTGAAAACGCCTGTTTTGGGACTCTGCACAGAAAGTGTTTGCAGACTGCTGAATCCACACACGAGTTCATCTCTGGAAGGTGAATGCACGCATTGACAACCATTCAGTTACATAGCTGCCTTTTGGTTTTAGAAGAAGTTATTTCTCTTTACAGCATATACTCTCATTCACTCTGGAATATCCAAACGCAGCTCCTAAAAGAAACGGGTTTCTACGTATAATCAGATATTTCCCTTTACATCTTGTACCCCAGTACACTCTGATATATGCAAACGCAGCTCCTGGAAGAAACGTGTTTGTAACTCGCTGAATCTGAGCATATATTGAAGTCTCTTAGGTGAATGAACACGCAGCAGAGGAGTTTGAAAAAAACATTTCTTCCATGTTATAGATGCACTGTTACTGCTATTGCTTTTAGGCTGGTGTTTTCCTGGAAATGTTGGTTTTAGAATTTCCATACAAATGGTTTGTAAACTGCTGCATAAGTGGAGCAGTTTAATTCGTTAAGTTGAATGCCCTCATTCACAATCATTCTGTTAGCTAGCTCCGTTTTGGTTTTAGAAGCCTGTGTTTCTAGTTACAGCATATACTCCCATTCATTCTGGAATAGCCAAACGCAGCTCCCAGAATAGACGTGTTTCTAAGTCGCTGAATCTAAACATAGATTCAACTCCCTTAGGTGAACGAACACACAGCACAGCAGTTTGAAAGAAACGTTTTATTTGAGTTTTAGACGCAGTCTTATTGCTATTTCTTAGAGGCCGGTATTTTGCTGGGAATGTCTGTTTTAGAATCTGCACAAAAATCTTTTCTAAACTGCTGCATAGAAACAACAGTTTATCTCAATAAGCTGAATGCACACAGTGACAACCATTCTGTTAGATGGCTCCGTGTTTGTTTTAGAACCAGATATTTCACTTTAAACCTTATACTCCAGTACACTCTGGAATATGCAAATGCAGCTCCTGGAAGAAACGTGTTTCTTACTCGCTGAATCTGAACATATACTCAAGACTCTTAGTTGAATGAACACAGAGCAGAGCATTTTGAAGAAAACGTTTCTTCTATGTTATAGATGCAGTCTTACTGCTACTTCTTTTAGGCTGGTGTTTTGCTGCAAATGTTGATTTTAGAATTTGCATATAAAGGGTTTCTAAACTGCTGCCTAAGAAGAGCAGATTAACCCTTTAAGTTGAATGCACACATTCACAACCATTCTGTTAGATAGCTCCGTTTTGGTTTTAGAAACAGATATTTCTCTTTACAGCATTTACTCCCATACACTCTGGAATATCGAAATGCAGCTCCTAGAATAAACGTGTTTCAAACTCGCTGAATCCAAACATAGATTCAACGACCTTTGGTGAACGAACACACTGCAGAGCAGTTTGAAAGAAACGTTCCCTCTGAGTTTTAGACGCAGTCTTACTGCTATTTCTTATAGGCCGGTATTTTGCTGGAAATGTCTATTTGAGAATCTACACAGAAATGTTTTCTAAACTGCTGCATACAAACAGCAGTTTAGCTCAGTAAGTTGAATGCACACATTGACAACCATTCCATTAGATCATCCGTTTTTCTTTTGGAACGAGACATTTGTCTTTACATCTTATACTCCAGTATACTCTGGAATAGGCAAACACAGCTCCTGGAAGAAACGTGTTGCTAATTAGCTGAATCTGAACATATATTCAAGTCTCTTATATGAATGAACACACAGCAGAGCAGTTTGAAAACAGTTTCGTCCATGTTAAAGATGCAGTCTTACTGCTATTTCCTTTAGGCTGGTGTTTTGCTGGAAAGGCCTGTATGAGAATTTGCATATAAAGGGTTTCTAAAGTGCTGCATGAGAAGAGCAGTTTACCTCTTTAAGCCAAAGGCACACATTCACAACCACTCTGCTAGACAGATCCATTTTGGTTTTAGAAACAGATATTTCTCTTTACAGCATATACTCCCATTCATTCCGGAATATCCAAAGACAGCTCCTAGAATAAACGTGTTTCTATCTCGCTGAATCTAAACATAGATTAAACTCCCTTAGGTCAAAGAACACACGGCCGAGCAGGTTGAAAGAAACGTTTCTTCTGAGTTTTAGACGCAGTCTTAATGCTCTTTCTTATATATGCCGGTACCGGGCCGGAAAGGCCTGTTTTCAGACTCTGCACAGAAAGTGTTTGCAGACTGCTGAATCCACACACGGGTTTAACTCTGGAAGTTGAGTGCACACATTGACAACCGTTCTGTTAGATAGCTGCGTTTTGGATTTAGAAGCAGATATTTCCCTGTGCTTACTGCTGTTTCTTCCATATGCCGGTAATGGGCTGAAAACGCCTGTTTTGGGACTCTGCAGAGAAAGTCTCTGCAGACTGCTGAATCCACACGGGTTTAACTCTGGAAGTTGAGTGCACACATTGACAACCGTTCTGTTAGATAGCTGCGTTTTGGATTTAGAAGCAGATATTTCCCTGTGCTTACTGCTGTTTCTTCCATATGCCGGTAATGGGTTGAAAACGCCTGTTTTGGGACTCTGCAGAGAAAGTGTTTGCAGACTGCTGAATCCACACACGGGTTTAACTCTGGAAGTTGAGTGCACACATTGACAACCGTTCTGTTAGATAGCTGCGTTTTGGATTTAGAAGCAGATATTTCCTTGTGCTTACTGCTGTTTCTTCCATATGCCGGTAATGGGCTGAAAACGCCTGTTTTGGGACTCTGCAGAGAAAGTCTCTGCAGACTGCTGAATCCACACACGGGTTTAACTCTGGAAGTTGAGTGCACACATTGACAACCGTTCTGTTAGATAGCTGCGTTTTGGATTTAGAAGCAGATATTTCCCTGTGCTTACTGCTGTATCTTCCATATGCCGGTAATGGGCTGAAAACGCCTGTTTTGGGACTCTGCACAGAAAGTGTTTGCAGACTGCTGAATCCACACACGGGTTTAACTCTGGAAGTTGAGTGCACACATTGACAACCGTTCTGTTAGATAGCTGCGTTTTGGATTTAGAAGCAGATATTTCCCTGTGCTTACTGCTGTTTCTTCCATATGCCGGTAATGGGCTGAAAACGCCTGTTTTGGGACTCTGCAGAGAAAGTCTCTGCAGACTGCTGAATCCACACACGGGTTTAACTCTGGAAGTTGAGTGCACACATTGACAACCGTTCTGTTAGATAGCTGCGTTTTGGATTTAGAAGCAGATATTTCCCTGTGCTTACTGCTGTTTCTTCCATATGCCGGTAATGGGCTGAAAACGCCTGTTTTGGGACTCTGCAGAGAAAGTCTCTGCAGACTGCTGAATCCACACACGGGTTTAACTCTGGAAGTTGAGTGCACACATTGACAACCGTTCTGTTAGATAGCTGCGTTTTGGATTTAGAAGCAGATATTTCCCTGTGCTTACTGCTGTTTCTTCCATATGCCGGTAATGGGCTGAAAACGCCTGTTTTGGGACTCTGCAGAGAAAGTCTCTGCAGACTGCTGAATCCACACACGGGTTTAACTCTGGAAGTTGAGTGCACACATTGACAACCGTTCTGTTAGATAGCTGCGTTTTGGATTTAGAAGCAGATATTTCCCTGTGCTTACTGCTGTTTCTTCCATATGCCGGTAATGGGCTGAAAACGCCTGTCTTGGGACTCTGCAGAGAAAGTCTCTGCAGACTGCTGAATCCACACACGGGTTTAACTCTGGAAGTTGAGTGCACACATTGACAACCGTTCTGTTAGATAGCTGCCTTTTGGATTTAGAAGCAGATATTTCCCTGTGCTTACTGCTGTTTCTTCCATATGCCGGTAATGGGCTGAAAACGCCTGTTTTGGGACTCTGCAGAGAAAGTCTCTGCAGACTGCTGAATCCACACACGGGTTTAACTCTGGAAGTTGAGTGCACACATTGACAACCGTTCTGTTAGATAGCTGCGTTTTGGATTTAGAAGCAGATATTTCCCTGTGCTTACTGCTGTTTCTTCCATATGCCGGTAATGGGCTGAAAACGCCTGTCTTGGGACTCTGCAGAGAAAGTCTCTGCAGACTGCTGAATCCACACACGGGTTTAACTCTGGAAGTTGAGTGCACACATTGACAACCGTTCTGTTAGATAGTTGCGTTTTGGATTTAGAAGCAGATATTTCCCTGTGCTTACTGCTGTTTCTTCCATATGCCGGTAATGGGCTGAAAACGCCTGTTTTGGGACTCTGCAGAGAAAGTGTCTGCAGACTGCTGAATCCACACACGGGTTTAACTCTGGAAGTTGAGTGCACACATTGACAACCGTTCTGTTAGATAGCTGCGTTTTGGATTTAGAAGCAGATATTTCCCTGTGCTTACTGCTGTTTCTTCCATATGCCGGTAATGGGCTGAAAACGCCTGTTTTGGGACTCTGCAGAGAAAGTCTCTGCAGACTGCTGAATCCACACACGGGTTTAACTCTGGAAGTTGAGTGCACACATTGACAACCGTTCTGTTAGATAGCTGCGTTTTGGATTTAGAAGCAGATATTTCCCTGTGCTTACTGCTGTTTCTTCCATATGCCGGTAATGGGCTGAAAACGCCTGTTTGGGGACTCTGCAGAGAAAGTCTCTGCAGACTGCTGAATCCACACACGGGTTTAACTCTGGAAGTTGAGTGCACACATTGACAACCGTTCTGTTAGATAGCTGCGTTTTGGATTTAGAAGCAGATATTTCCCTGTGCTTACTGCTGTTTCTTCCATATGCCGGTAATGGGCTGAAAACGCCTGTTTTGGGACTCTGCAGAGAAAGTCTCTGCAGACTGCTGAATCCACACACGGGTTTAACTCTGGAAGTTGAGTGCACACATTGACAACCGTTCTGTTAGATAGCTGCGTTTTGGATTTAGAAGCAGATATTTCCCTGTGCTTACTGCTGTTTCTTCCATATGCCGGTAATGGGCTGAAAACGCCTGTCTTGGGACTCTGCAGAGAAAGTCTCTGCAGACTGCTGAATCCACACACGGGTTTAACTCTGGAAGTTGAGTGCACACATTGACAACCGTTCTGTTAGATAGCTGCGTTTTGGATTTAGAAGCAGATATTTCCCTGTGCTTACTGCTGTTTCTTCCATATGCCGGTAATCGGCTGAAAACGCCTGTTTTGGGACTCTGCAGAGAAAGTCTCTGCAGACTGCTGAATCCACACACGGGTTTAACTCTGGAAGTTGAGTGCACACATTGACAACCGTTCTGTTAGATAGCTGCGTTTTGGATTTAGAAGCAGATATTTCCCTGTGCTTACTGCTGTTTCTTCCATATGCCGGTAATGGGCTGAAAACGCCTGTTTTGGGACTCTGCAGAGAAAGTCTCTGCAGACTGCTGAATCCACACACGGGTTTAACTCTGGAAGTTGAGTGCACACATTGACAACCGTTCTGTTAGATAGCTGCGTTTTGGATTTAGAAGCAGATATTTCCCTGTGCTTACTGCTGTTTCTTCCATATGCCGGTAATGGGCTGAAAACGCCTGTTTTGGGACTCTGCAGAGAAAGTCTCTGCAGACTGCTGAATCCACACACGGGTTTAACTCTGGAAGTTGAGTGCACACATTGACAACCGTTCTGTTAGATAGCTGCGTTTTGGATTTAGAAGCAGATATTTCCCTGTGCTTACTGCTGTTTCTTCCATATGCCGGTAATGGGCTGAAAACGCCTGTTTTGGGACTCTGCAGAGAAAGTCTCTGCAGACTGCTGAATCCACACACGGGTTTAACTCTGGAAGTTGAGTGCACACATTGACAACCGTTCTGTTAGATAGCTGCGTTTTGGATTTAGAAGCAGATATTTCCCTGTGCTTACTGCTGTTTCTTCCATATGCCGGTAATGGGCTGAAAACGCCTGTCTTGGGACTCTGCAGAGAAAGTCTCTGCAGACTGCTGAATCCACACACGGGTTTAACTCTGGAAGTTGAGTGCACACATTGACAACCGTTCTGTTAGATAGCTGCGTTTTGGATTTAGAAGCAGATATTTCCCTGTGCTTACTGCTGTTTCTTCCATATGCCGGTAATGGGCTGAAAACGCCTGTTTTGGGACTCTGCAGAGAAAGTCTCTGCAGACTGCTGAATCCACACACGGGTTTAACTCTGGAAGTTGAGTGCACACATTGACAACCGTTCTGTTAGATAGCTGCGTTTTGGATTTAGAAGCAGATATTTCCCTGTGCTTACTGCTGTTTCTTCCATATGCCGGTAATGGGCTGAAAACGCCTGTTTTGGGACTCTGCAGAGAAAGTCTCTGCAGACTGCTGAATCCACACACGGGTTTAACTCTGGAAGTTGAGTGCACACATTGACAACCGTTCTGTTAGATAGCTGCGTTTTGGATTTAGAAGCAGATATTTCCCTGTGCTTACTGCTGTTTCTTCCATATGCCGGTAATGGGCTGAAAACGCCTGTTTTGGGACTCTGCAGAGAAAGTCTCTGCAGACTGCTGAATCCACACACGGGTTTAACTCTGGAAGTTGAGTGCACACATTGACAACCGTTCTGTTAGATAGCTGCGTTTTGGATTTAGAAGCAGATATTTCCCTGTGCTTACTGCTGTTTCTTCCATATGCCGGTAATGGGCTGAAAACGCCTGTTTTGGGACTCTGCAGAGAAAGTCTCTGCAGACTGCTGAATCCACACACGGGTTTAACTCTGGAAGTTGAGTGCACACATTGACAACCGTTCTGTTAGATAGCTGCGTTTTGGATTTAGAAGCAGATATTTCCCTGTGCTTACTGCTGTTTCTTCCATATGCCGGTAATGGGCTGAAAACGCCTGTCTTGGGACTCTGCAGAGAAAGTCTCTGCAGACTGCTGAATCCACACACGGGTTTAACTCTGGAAGTTGAGTGCACACATTGACAACCGTTCTGTTAGATAGCTGCGTTTTGGATTTAGAAGCAGATATTTCCCTGTGCTTACTGCTGTTTCTTCCATATGCCGGTAATCGGCTGAAAACGCCTGTTTTGGGACTCTGCAGAGAAAGTCTCTGCAGACTGCTGAATCCACACACGGGTTTAACTCTGGAAGTTGAGTGCACACATTGACAACCGTTCTGTTAGATAGCTGCGTTTTGGATTTAGAAGCAGATATTTCCCTGTGCTTACTGCTGTTTCTTCCATATGCCGGTAATGGGCTGAAAACGCCTGTTTTGGGACTCTGCAGAGAAAGTGTCTGCAGACTGCTGAATCCACACACGGGTTTAACTCTGGAAGTTGAGTGCACACATTGACAACCGTTCTGTTAGATAGCTGCGTTTTGGATTTAGAAGCAGATATTTCCCTGTGCTTACTGCTGTTTCTTCCATATGCCGGTAATGGGCTGAAAACGCCTGTTTTGGGACTCTGCAGAGAAAGTCTCTGCAGACTGCTGAATCCACACACGGGTTTAACTCTGGAAGTTGAGTGCACACATTGACAACCGTTCTGTTAGATAGCTGCGTTTTGGATTTAGAAGCAGATATTTCCCTGTGCTTACTGCTGTTTCTTCCATATGCCGGTAATGGGCTGAAAACGCCTGTTTTGGGACTCTGCAGAGAAAGTCTCTGCAGACTGCTGAATCCACACACGGGTTTAACTCTGGAAGCTGAGTGCACACATTGACAACCGTTCTGTTAGATAGCTGCGTTTTGGATTTAGAAGCAGATATTTCCCTGTGCTTACTGCTGTTTCTTCCATATGCCGGTAATGGGCTGAAAACGCCTGTTTTGGGACTCTGCAGAGAAAGTGTTTGCAGACTGCTGAATCCACACACGGGTTTAACTCTGGAAGTTGAGTGCACACATTGACAACCGTTCTGTTAGATAGCTGCGTTTTGGATTTAGAAGCAGATATTTC
This sequence comes from Aotus nancymaae, assembly GCF_030222135.1. Lineage (NCBI taxonomy): Eukaryota > Metazoa > Chordata > Mammalia > Primates > Aotidae > Aotus > Aotus nancymaae. The sequence continues at coordinate 45,887 of NW_026989074.1, forward strand.
CCTGTGCTTACTGCTGTTTCTTCCATATGCCGGTAATGGGCTGAAAACGCCTGTTTTGGGACTCTGCAGAGAAAGTCTCTGCACACTGCTGAATCCACACACGGGTTTAACTCTGGAAGTTGAGTGCACACATTGACAACCGTTCTGTTAGATAGCTGCGTTTTGGATTTAGAAGCAGATATTTCCCTGTGCTTACTGCTGTTTCTTCCATATGCCGGTAATGGGCTGAAAACGCCTGTTTTGGGACTCTGCAGAGAAAGTCTCTGCAGACTGCTGAATCCACACACGGGTTTAACTCTGGAAGTTGAGTGCACACATTGACAACCGTTCTGTTAGATAGCTGCGTTTTGGATTTAGAAGCAGATATTTCCCTGTGCTTACTGCTGTTTCTTCCATATGCCGGTAATGGGCTGAAAACGCCTGTTTTGGGACTCTGCAGAGAAAGTCTCTGCAGACTGCTGAATCCACACACGGGTTTAACTGTGGAAGTTGAGTGCACACATTGACAACCGTTCTGTTAGATAGCTGCGTTTTGGATTTAGAAGCAGATATTTCCCTGTGCTTACTGCTGTTTCTTCCATATGCCGGTAATGGGCTGAAAACGCCTGTTTTGGGACTCTGCAGAGAAAGTCTCTGCAGACTGCTGAATCCACACACGGGTTTAACTCTGGAAGTTGAGTGCACACATTGACAACCGTTCTGTTAGATAGCTGCGTTTTGGATTTAGAAGCAGATATTTCCCTGTGCTTACTGCTGTTTCTTCCATATGCCGGTAATGGGCTGAAAACGCCTGTCTTGGGACTCTGCAGAGAAAGTCTCTGCAGACTGCTGAATCCACACACGGGTTTAACTCTGGAAGTTGAGTGCACACATTGACAACCGTTCTGTTAGATAGCTGCGTTTTGGATTTAGAAGCAGATATTTCCCTGTGCTTACTGCTGTTTCTTCCATATGCCGGTAATCGGCTGAAAACGCCTGTTTTGGGACTCTGCAGAGAAAGTCTCTGCAGACTGCTGAATCCACACACGGGTTTAACTCTGGAAGTTGAGTGCACACATTGACAACCGTTCTGTTAGATAGCTGCGTTTTGGATTTAGAAGCAGATATTTCCCTGTGCTTACTGCTGTTTCTTCCATATGCCGGTAATGGGCTGAAAACGCCTGTTTTGGGACTCTGCAGAGAAAGTCTCTGCAGACTGCTGAATCCACACACGGGTTTAACTCTGGAAGTTGAGTGCACACATTGACAACCGTTCTGTTAGATAGCTGCGTTTTGGATTTAGAAGCAGATATTTCCCTGTGCTTACTGCTGTTTCTTCCATATGCCGGTAATGGGCTGAAAACGCCTGTTTTGGGACTCTGCAGAGAAAGTCTCTGCAGACTGCTGAATCCACACACGGGTTTAACTCTGGAAGTTGAGTGCACACATTGACAACCGTTCTGTTAGATAGCTGCGTTTTGGATTTAGAAGCAGATATTTCCCTGTGCTTACTGCTGTTTCTTCCATATGCCGGTAATGGGCTGAAAACGCCTGTTTTGGGACTCTGCAGAGAAAGTGTTTGCAGACTGCTGAATCCACACACGGGTTTAACTCTGGAAGTTGAGTGCACACATTGACAACCGTTCTGTTAGATAGCTGCGTTTTGGATTTAGAAGCAGATATTTCCCTGTGCTTACTGCTGTTTCTTCCATATGCCGGTAATGGGCTGAAAACGCCTGTTTTGGGACTCTGCAGAGAAAGTCTCTGCAGACTGCTGAATCCACACACGGGTTTAACTCTGGAAGTTGAGTGCACACATTGACAACCGTTCTGTTAGATAGCTGCGTTTTGGATTTAGAAGCAGATATTTCCCTGTGCTTACTGCTGTTTCTTCCATATGCCGGTAATGGGCTGAAAACGCCTGTTTTGGGACTCTGCAGAGAAAGTCTCTGCAGACTGCTGAATCCACACACGGGTTTAACTCTGGAAGTTGAGTGCACACATTGACAACCGTTCTGTTAGATAGCTGCGTTTTGGATTTAGAAGCAGATATTTCCCTGTGCTTACTGCTGTTTCTTCCATATGCCGGTAATGGGCTGAAAACGCCTGTTTTGGGACTCTGCAGAGAAATTCTCTGCAGACTGCTGAATCCACACACGGGTTTAACTCTGGAAGTTGAGTGCACACATTGACAACCGTTCTGTTAGATAGCTGCGTTTTGGATTTAGAAGCAGATATTTCCCTGTGCTTACTGCTGTTTCTTCCATATGCCGGTAATGGGCTGAAAACGCCTGTTTTGGGACTCTGCAGAGAAAGTCTCTGCAGACTGCTGAATCCACACACGGGTTTAACTCTGGAAGTTGAGTGCACACATTGACAACCGTTCTGTTAGATAGCTGCGTTTTGGATTTAGAAGCAGATATTTCCCTGTGCTTACTGCTGTTTCTTCCATATGCCGGTAATCGGCTGAAAACGCCTGTTTTGGGACTCTGCAGAGAAAGTCTCTGCAGACTGCTGAATCCACACACGGGTTTAACTCTGGAAGTTGAGTGCACACATTGACAACCGTTCTGTTAGATAGCTGCGTTTTGGATTTAGAAGCAGATATTTCCCTGTGCTTACTGCTGTTTCTTCCATATGCCGGTAATGGGCTGAAAACGCCTGTTTTGGGACTCTGCAGAGAAAGTCTCTGCAGACTGCTGAATCCACACACGGGTTTAACTCTGGAAGTTGAGTGCACACATTGACAACCGTTCTGTTAGATAGCTGCGTTTTGGATTTAGAAGCAGATATTTCCCTGTGCTTACTGCTGTTTCTTCCATATGCCGGTAATGGGCTGAAAACGCCTGTTTTGGGACTCTGCAGAGAAAGTCTCTGCAGACTGCTGAATCCACACACGGGTTTAACTCTGGAAGTTGAGTGCACACATTGACAACCGTTCTGTTAGATAGCTGCGTTTTGGATTTAGAAGCAGATATTTCCCTGTGCTTACTGCTGTTTCTTCCATATGCCGGTAATGGGCTGAAAACGCCTGTTTTGGGACTCTGCAGAGAAAGTGTTTGCAGACTGCTGAATCCACACACGGGTTTAACTCTGGAAGTTGAGTGCACACATTGACAACCGTTCTGTTAGATAGCTGCGTTTTGGATTTAGAAGCAGATATTTCCCTGTGCTTACTGCTGTTTCTTCCATATGCCGGTAATGGGCTGAAAACGCCTGTTTTGGGACTCTGCAGAGAAAGTCTCTGCAGACTGCTGAATCCACACACGGGTTTAACTCTGGAAGTTGAGTGCACACATTGACAACCGTTCTGTTAGATAGCTGCGTTTTGGATTTAGAAGCAGATATTTCCCTGTGCTTACTGCTGTTTCTTCCATATGCCGGTAATGGGCTGAAAACGCCTGTTTTGGGACTCTGCAGAGAAAGTCTCTGCAGACTGCTGAATCCACACACGGGTTTAACTCTGGAAGTTGAGTGGACACATTGACAACCGTTCTGTTAGATAGCTGCGTTTTGGATTTAGAAGCAGATATTTCCCTGTGCTTACTGCTGTTTCTTCCATATGCCGGTAATGGGCTGAAATCGCCTGTCTTGGAACTCTGCAGAGAAAGTCTCTGCAGACTGCTGAATCCACACACGGGTTTAACTCTGGAAGTTGAGTGCACACATTGACAACCGTTCTGTTAGATAGCTGCGTTTTGGATTTAGAAGCAGATATTTCCCTGTGCTTACTGCTGTTTCTTCCATATGCCGGTAATGGGCTGAAAACGCCTGTTTTGGGACTCTGCAGAGAAAGTCTCTGCAGACTGCTGAATCCACACACGGGTTTATCTCTGCAACTTGAGTGCACACATTGACAACCGTTCTGTTAGATAGCTGCGTTTTGGATTTAGAAGCAGATATTTCCCTGTGCTTACTGCTGTTTCTTCCATATGCCGGTAATGGGCTGAAAACGCCTGTTTTGGGACTCTGCAGAGAAAGTCTCTGCAGACTGCTGAATCCACACACGGGTTTAACTCTGGAAGTTGAGTGCACACATTGACAACCGTTCTGTTAGATAGCTGCGTTTTGGATTTAGAAGCAGATATTTCCCTGTGCTTACTGCTGTTTCTTCCATATGCCGGTAATGGGCTGAAAACGCCTGTTTTGGGACTCTGCAGAGAAAGTCTCTGCAGACTGCTGAATCCACACACGGGTTTAACTCTGGAAGTTGAGTGCACACATTGACAACCGTTCTGTTAGATAGCTGCGTTTTGGATTTAGAAGCAGATATTTCCCTGTGCTTACTGCTGTTTCTTCCATATGCCGGTAATGGGCTGAAAACGCCTGTTTTGGGACTCTGCAGAGAAAGTGTTTGCAGACTGCTGAATCCACACACGGGTTTAACTCTGGAAGTTGAGTGCACACATTGACAACCGTTCTGTTAGATAGCTGCGTTTTGGATTTAGAAGCAGATATTTCCCTGTGCTTACTGCTGTTTCTTCCATATGCCGGTAATGGGCTGAAAACGCCTGTTTTGGGACTCTGCAGAGAAAGTCTCTGCAGACTGCTGAATCCACACACGGGTTTAACTCTGGAAGTTGAGTGCACACATTGACAACCGTTCTGTTAGATAGCTGCGTTTTGGATTTAGAAGCAGATATTTCCCTGTGCTTACTGCTGTTTCTTCCATATGCCGGTAATGGGCTGAAAACGCCTGTTTTGGGACTCTGCAGAGAAAGTCTCTGCAGACTGCTGAATCCACACACGGGTTTAACTCTGGAAGTTGAGTGCACACATTGACAACCGTTCTGTTAGATAGCTGCGTTTTGGATTTAGAAGCAGATATTTCCCTGTGCTTACTGCTGTTTCTTCCATATGCCGGTAATGGGCTGAAAACGCCTGTTTTGGGACTCTGCAGAGAAATTCTCTGCAGACTGCTGAATCCACACACGGGTTTAACTCTGGAAGTTGAGTGCACACATTGACAACCGTTCTGTTAGATAGCTGCGTTTTGGATTTAGAAGCAGATATTTCCCTGTGCTTACTGCTGTTTCTTCCATATGCCGGTAATGGGCTGAAAACGCCTGTTTTGGGACTCTGCAGAGAAAGTCTCTGCAGACTGCTGAATCCACACACGGGTTTAACTCTGGAAGTTGAGTGCACACATTGACAACCGTTCTGTTAGATAGCTGCGTTTTGGATTTAGAAGCAGATATTTCCCTGTGCTTACTGCTGTTTCTTCCATATGCCGGTAATGGGCTGAAAACGCCTGTTTTGGGACTCTGCAGAGAAAGTCTCTGCAGACTGCTGAATCCACACACGGGTTTAACTCTGGAAGTTGAGTGCACACATTGACAACCGTTCTGTTAGATACCTGCGTTTTGGATTTAGAAGCAGATATTTCCCTGTGCTTACTGCTGTTTCTTCCATATGCCGGTAATGGGCTGAAAACGCCTGTCTTGGGACTCTGCAGAGAAAGTCTCTGCAGACTGCTGAATCCACACACGGGTTTAACTCTGGAAGTTGAGTGCACACATTGACAACCGTTCTGTTAGATAGCTGCGTTTTGGATTTAGAAGCAGATATTTCCCTGTGCTTACTGCTGTTTCTTCCATATGCCGGTAATCGGCTGAAAACGCCTGTTTTGGGACTCTGCAGAGAAAGTCTCTGCAGACTGCTGAATCCACACACGGGTTTAACTCTGGAAGTTGAGTGCACACATTGACAACCGTTCTGTTAGATAGCTGCGTTTTGGATTTAGAAGCAGATATTTCCCTGTGCTTACTGCTGTTTCTTCCATATGCCGGTAATGGGCTGAAAACGCCTGTTTTGGGACTCTGCAGAGAAAGTCTCTGCAGACTGCTGAATCCACACACGGGTTTAACTCTGGAAGTTGAGTGCACACATTGACAACCGTTCTGTTAGATAGCTGCGTTTTGGATTTAGAAGCAGATATTTCCCTGTGCTTACTGCTGTTTCTTCCATATGCCGGTAATGGGCTGAAAACGCCTGTTTTGGGACTCTGCAGAGAAAGTCTCTGCAGACTGCTGAATCCACACACGGGTTTAACTCTGGAAGTTGAGTGCACACATTGACAACCGTTCTGTTAGATAGCTGCGTTTTGGATTTAGAAGCAGATATTTCCCTGTGCTTACTGCTGTTTCTTCCATATGCCGGTAATGGGCTGAAAACGCCTGTTTTGGGACTCTGCAGAGAAAGTGTTTGCAGACTGCTGAATCCACACACGGGTTTAACTCTGGAAGTTGAGTGCACACATTGACAACCGTTCTGTTAGATAGCTGCGTTTTGGATTTAGAAGCAGATATTTCCCTGTGCTTACTGCTGTTTCTTCCATATGCCGGTAATGGGCTGAAAACGCCTGTTTTGGGACTCTGCAGAGAAAGTCTCTGCAGACTGCTGAATCCACACACGGGTTTAACTCTGGAAGTTGAGTGCACACATTGACAACCGTTCTGTTAGATAGCTGCGTTTTGGATTTAGAAGCAGATATTTCCCTGTGCTTACTGCTGTTTCTTCCATATGCCGGTAATGGGCTGAAAACGCCTGTTTTGGGACTCTGCAGAGAAAGTCTCTGCAGACTGCTGAATCCACACACGGGTTTAACTCTGGAAGTTGAGTGCACACATTGACAACCGTTCTGTTAGATAGCTGCGTTTTGGATTTAGAAGCAGATATTTCCCTGTGCTTACTGCTGTTTCTTCCATATGCCGGTAATGGGCTGAAATCGCCTGTCTTGGAACTCTGCAGAGAAAGTCTCTGCAGACTGCTGAATCCACACACGGGTTTAACTCTGGAAGTTGAGTGCACACATTGACAACCGTTCTGTTAGATAGCTGCGTTTTGGATTTAGAAGCAGATATTTCCCTGTGCTTACTGCTGTTTCTTCCATATGCCGGTAATGGGCTGAAAACGTCTGTTTTGGGACTCTGCAGAGAAAGTCTCTGCAGACTGCTGAATCCACACACGGGTTTATCTCTGCAACTTGAGTGCACACATTGACAACCGTTCTGTTAGATAGCTGCGTTTTGGATTTAGAAGCAGATATTTCCCTGTGCTTACTGCTGTTTCTTCCATATGCCGGTAATGGGCTGAAAACGCCTGTTTTGGGACTCTGCAGAGAAAGTCTCTGCAGACTGCTGAATCCACACACGGGTTTAACTCTGGAAGCTGAGTGCACACATTGACAACCGTTCTGTTAGATAGCTGCGTTTTGGATTTAGAAGCAGATATTTCCCTGTGCTTACTGCTGTTTCTTCCATATGCCGGTAATGGGCTGAAAACGCCTGTTTTGGGACTCTGCAGAGAAAGTGTTTGCAGACTGCTGAATCCACACACGGGTTTAACTCTGGAAGTTGAGTGCACACATTGACAACCGTTCTGTTAGATAGCTGCGTTTTGGATTTAGAAGCAGATATTTCCCTGTGCTTACTGCTGTTTCTTCCATATGCCGGTAATGGGCTGAAAACGCCTGTTTTGGGACTCTGCAGAGAAAGTCTCTGCAGACTGCTGAATCCACACACGGGTTTAACTCTGGAAGTTGAGTGCACACATTGACAACCGTTCTGTTAGATAGCTGCGTTTTGGATTTAGAAGCAGATATTTCCCTGTGCTTACTGCTGTTTCTTCCATATGCCGGTAATGGGCTGAAAACGCCTGTTTTGGGACTCTGCAGAGAAAGTCTCTGCAGACTGCTGAATCCACACACGGGTTTAACTCTGGAAGTTGAGTGCACACATTGACAACCGTTCTGTTAGATAGCTGCGTTTTGGATTTAGAAGCAGATATTTCCCTGTGCTTACTGCTGTTTCTTCCATATGCCGGTAATGGGCTGAAAACGCCTGTTTTGGGACTCTGCAGAGAAAGTCTCTGCAGACTGCTGAATCCACACACGGGTTTAACTCTGGAAGTTGAGTGCACACATTGACAACCGTTCTGTTAGATAGCTGCGTTTTGGATTTAGAAGCAGATATTTCCCTGTGCTTACTGCTGTTTCTTCCATATGCCGGTAATGGGCTGAAAACGCCTGTCTTGGGACTCTGCAGAGAAAGTCTCTGCAGACTGCTGAATCCACACACGGGTTTAACTCTGGAAGTTGAGTGCACACATTGACAACCGTTCTGTTAGATAGCTGCGTTTTGGATTTAGAAGCAGATATTTCCCTGTGCTTACTGCTGTTTCTTCCATATGCCGGTAATCGGCTGAAAACGCCTGTTTTGGGACTCAGCAGAGAAAGTCTCTGCAGACTGCTGAATCCACACACGGGTTTAACTCTGGAAGTTGAGTGCACACATTGACAACCGTTCTGTTAGATAGCTGCGTTTTGGATTTAGAAGCAGATATTTCCCTGTGCTTACTGCTGTTTCTTCCATATGCCGGTAATGGGCTGAAAACGCCTGTTTTGGGACTCTGCAGAGAAAGTCTCTGCAGACTGCTGAATCCACACACGGGTTTAACTCTGGAAGTTGAGTGCACACATTGACAACCGTTCTGTTAGATAGCTGCGTTTTGGATTTAGAAGCAGATATTTCCCTGTGCTTACTGCTGTTTCTTCCATATGCCGGTAATGGGCTGAAAACGCCTGTTTTGGGACTCTGCAGAGAAAGTCTCTGCAGACTGCTGAATCCACACACGGGTTTAACTCTGGAAGTTGAGTGCACACATTGACAACCGTTCTGTTAGATAGCTGCGTTTTGGATTTAGAAGCAGATATTTCCCTGTGCTTACTGCTGTTTCTTCCATATGCCGGTAATGGGCTGAAAACGCCTGTTTTGGGACTCTGCAGAGAAAGTCTCTGCAGACTGCTGAATCCACACACGGGTTTAACTCTGGAAGTTGAGTGCACACATTGACAACCGTTCTGTTAGATAGCTGCGTTTTGGATTTAGAAGCAGATATTTCCCTGTGCTTACTGCTGTTTCTTCCATATGCCGGTAATGGGCTGAAAACGCCTGTCTTGGGACTCTGCAGAGAAAGTCTCTGCAGACTGCTGAATCCACACACGGGTTTAACTCTGGAAGTTGAGTGCACACATTGACAACCGTTCTGTTAGATAGCTGCGTTTTGGATTTAGAAGCAGATATTTCCCTGTGCTTACTGCTGTTTCTTCCATATGCCGGTAATCGGCTGAAAACGCCTGTTTTGGGACTCTGCAGAGAAAGTCTCTGCAGACTGCTGAATCCACACACGGGTTTAACTCTGGAAGTTGAGTGCACACATTGACAACCGTTCTGTTAGATAGCTGCGTTTTGGATTTAGAAGCAGATATTTCCCTGTGCTTACTGCTGTTTCTTCCATATGCCGGTAATGGGCTGAAAACGCCTGTTTTGGGACTCTGCAGAGAAAGTCTCTGCAGACTGCTGAATCCACACACGGGTTTAACTCTGGAAGTTGAGTGCACACATTGACAACCGTTCTGTTAGATAGCTGCGTTTTGGATTTAGAAGCAGATATTTCCCTGTGCTTACTGCTGTTTCTTCCATATGCCGGTAATGGGCTGAAAACGCCTGTTTTGGGACTCTGCAGAGAAAGTCTCTGCAGACTGCTGAATCCACACACGGGTTTAACTCTGGAAGTTGAGTGCACACATTGACAACCGTTCTGTTAGATAGCTGCGTTTTGGATTTAGAAGCAGATATTTCCCTGTGCTTACTGCTGTTTCTTCCATATGCCGGTAATGGGCTGAAAACGCCTGTTTTGGGACTCTGCAGAGAAAGTCTCTGCAGACTGCTGAATCCACACACGGGTTTAACTCTGGAAGCTGAGTGCACACATTGACAACCGTTCTGTTAGATAGCTGCGTTTTGGATTTAGAAGCAGATATTTCCCTGTGCTTACTGCTGTTTCTTCCATATGCCGGTAATGGGCTGAAAACGCCTGTTTTGGGACTCTGCAGAGAAAGTGTTTGCAGACTGCTGAATCCACACACGGGTTTAACTCTGGAAGTTGAGTGCACACATTGACAACCGTTCTGTTAGATAGCTGCGTTTTGGATTTAGAAGCAGATATTTCCCTGTGCTTACTGCTGTTTCTTCCATATGCCGGTAATGGGCTGAAAACGCCTGTTTTGGGACTCTGCAGAGAAAGTCTCTGCAGACTGCTGAATCCACACACGGGTTTAACTCTGGAAGTTGAGTGCACACATTGACAACCGTTCTGTTAGATAGCTGCGTTTTGGATTTAGAAGCAGATATTTCCCTGTGCTTACTGCTGTTTCTTCCATATGCCGGTAATGGGCTGAAAACGCCTGTTTTGGGACTCTGCAGAGAAAGTCTCTGCAGACTGCTGAATCCACACACGGGTTTAACTCTGGAAGTTGAGTGCACACATTGACAACCGTTCTGTTAGATAGCTGCGTTTTGGATTTAGAAGCAGATATTTCCCTGTGCTTACTGCTGTTTCTTCCATATGCCGGTAATGGGCTGAAAACGCCTGTTTTGGGACTCTGCAGAGAAAGTCTCTGCAGACTGCTGAATCCACACACGGGTTTAACTCTGGAAGTTGAGTGCACACATTGACAACCGTTCTGTTAGATAGCTGCGTTTTGGATTTAGAAGCAGATATTTCCCTGTGCTTACTGCTGTTTCTTCCATATGCCGGTAATGGGCTGAAAACGCCTGTTTTGGGACTCTGCAGAGAAAGTCTCTGCAGACTGCTGAATCCACACACGGGTTTAACTCTGGAAGTTGAGTGCACACATTGACAACCGTTCTGTTAGATACCTGCGTTTTGGATTTAGAAGCAGATATTTCCCTGTGCTTACTGCTGTTTCTTCCATATGCCGGTAATGGGCTGAAAACGCCTGTCTTGGGACTCTGCAGAGAAAGTCTCTGCAGACTGCTGAATCCACACACGGGTTTAACTCTGGAAGTTGAGTGCACACATTGACAACCGTTCTGTTAGATAGCTGCGTTTTGGATTTAGAAGCAGATATTTCCCTGTGCTTACTGCTGTTTCTTCCATATGCCGGTAATCGGCTGAAAACGCCTGTTTTGGGACTCTGCAGAGAAAGTCTCTGCAGACTGCTGAATCCACACACGGGTTTAACTCTGGAAGTTGAGTGCACACATTGACAACCGTTCTGTTAGATAGCTGCGTTTTGGATTTAGAAGCAGATATTTCCCTGTGCTTACTGCTGTTTCTTCCATATGCCGGTAATGGGCTGAAAACGCCTGTTTTGGGACTCTGCAGAGAAAGTCTCTGCAGACTGCTGAATCCACACACGGGTTTAACTCTGGAAGTTGAGTGCACACATTGACAACCGTTCTGTTAGATAGCTGCGTTTTGGATTTAGAAGCAGATATTTCCCTGTGCTTACTGCTGTTTCTTCCATATGCCGGTAATGTGCTGAAAACGCCTGTTTTGGGACTCTGCAGAGAAAGTCTCTGCAGACTGCTGAATCCACACACGGGTTTAACTCTGGAAGTTGAGTGCACACATTGACAACCGTTCTGTTAGATAGCTGCGTTTTGGATTTAGAAGCAGATATTTCCCTGTGCTTACTGCTGTTTCTTCCATATGCCGGTAATGGGCTGAAAACGCCTGTTTTGGGACTCTGCAGAGAAAGTGTTTGCAGACTGCTGAATCCACACACGGGTTTAACTCTGGAAGTTGAGTGCACACATTGACAACCGTTCTGTTAGATAGCTGCGTTTTGGATTTAGAAGCAGATATTTCCCTGTGCTTACTGCTGTTTCTTCCATATGCCGGTAATGGGCTGAAAACGCCTGTTTTGGGACTCTGCAGAGAAAGTCTCTGCAGACTGCTGAATCCACACACGGGTTTAACTCTGGAAGTTGAGTGCACACATTGACAACCGTTCTGTTAGATAGCTGCGTTTTGGATTTAGAAGCAGATATTTCCCTGTGCTTACTGCTGTTTCTTCCATATGCCGGTAATGGGCTGAAAACGCCTGTTTTGGGACTCTGCAGAGAAAGTCTCTGCAGACTGCTGAATCCACACACGGGTTTAACTCTGGAAGTTGAGTGCACACATTGACAACCGTTCTGTTAGATAGCTGCGTTTTGGATTTAGAAGCAGATATTTCCCTGTGCTTACTGCTGTTTCTTCCATATGCCGGTAATGGGCTGAAATCGCCTGTCTTGGGACTCTGCAGAGAAAGTCTCTGCAGACTGCTGAATCCACACACGGGTTTAACTCTGGAAGTTGAGTGCACACATTGACAACCGTTCTGTTAGATAGCTGCGTTTTGGATTTAGAAGCAGATATTTCCCTGTGCTTACTGCTGTTTCTTCCATATGCCGGTAATGGGCTGAAAACGCCTGTTTTGGGACTCTGCAGAGAAAGTCTCTGCAGACTGCTGAATCCACACACGGGTTTATCTCTGCAACTTGAGTGCACACATTGACAACCGTTCTGTTAGATAGCTGCGTTTTGGATTTAGAAGCAGATATTTCCCTGTGCTTACTGCTGTTTCTTCCATATGCCGGTAATGGGCTGAAAACGCCTGTTTTGGGACTCTGCAGAGAAAGTCTCTGCAGACTGCTGAATCCACACACGGGTTTAACTCTGGAAGTTGAGTGCACACATTGACAACCGTTCTGTTAGATAGCTGCGTTTTGGATTTAGAAGCAGATATTTCCCTGTGCTTACTGCTGTTTCTTCCATATGCCGGTAATGGGCTGAAAACGCCTGTTTTGGGACTCTGCAGAGAAAGTGTTTGCAGACTGCTGAATCCACACACGGGTTTAACTCTGGAAGTTGAGTGCACACATTGACAACCGTTCTGTTAGATAGCTGCGTTTTGGATTTAGAAGCAGATATTTCCCTGTGCTTACTGCTGTTTCTTCCATATGCGGGTAATGGGCTGAAAACGCCTGTTTTGGGACTCTGCAGAGAAAGTCTCTGCAGACTGCTGAATCCACACACGGGTTTAACTCTGGAAGTTGAGTGCACACATTGACAACCGTTCTGTTAGATAGCTGCGTTTTGGATTTAGAAGCAGATATTTCCCTGTGCTTACTGCTGTTTCTTCCATATGCCGGTAATGGGCTGAAAACGCCTGTTTTGGGACTCTGCAGAGAAAGTCTCTGCAGACTGCTGAATCCACACACGGGTTTAACTCTGGAAGTTGAGTGCACACATTGACAACCGTTCTGTTAGATAGCTGCGTTTTGGATTTAGAAGCAGATATTTCCCTGTGCTTACTGCTGTTTCTTCCATATGCCGGTAATGGGCTGAAAACGCCTGTTTTGGGACTCTGCAGAGAAAGTCTCTGCAGACTGCTGAATCCACACACGGGTTTAACTCTGGAAGTTGAGTGCACACATTGACAACCGTTCTGTTAGATAGCTGCGTTTTGGATTTAGAAGCAGATATTTCCCTGTGCTTACTGCTGTTTCTTCCATATGCCGGTAATGGGCTGAAAACGCCTGTCTTGGGACTCTGCAGAGAAAGTCTCTGCAGACTGCTGAATCCACACACGGGTTTAACTCTGGAAGTTGAGTGCACACATTGACAACCGTTCTGTTAGATAGCTGCGTTTTGGATTTAGAAGCAGATATTTCCCTGTGCTTACTGCTGTTTCTTCCATATGCCGGTAATCGGCTGAAAACGCCTGTTTTGGGACTCAGCAGAGAAAGTCTCTGCAGACTGCTGAATCCACACACGGGTTTAACTCTGGAAGTTGAGTGCACACATTGACAACCGTTCTGTTAGATAGCTGCGTTTTGGATTTAGAAGCAGATATTTCCCTGTGCTTACTGCTGTTTCTTCCATATGCCGGTAATGGGCTGAAAACGCCTGTTTTGGGACTCTGCAGAGAAAGTCTCTGCAGACTGCTGAATCCACACACGGGTTTAACTCTGGAAGTTGAGTGCACACATTGACAACCGTTCTGTTAGATAGCTGCGTTTTGGATTTAGAAGCAGATATTTCCCTGTGCTTACTGCTGTTTCTTCCATATGCCGGTAATGGGCTGAAAACGCCTGTTTTGGGACTCTGCAGAGAAAGTCTCTGCAGACTGCTGAATCCACACACGGGTTTAACTCTGGAAGTTGAGTGCACACATTGACAACCGTTCTGTTAGATAGCTGCGTTTTGGATTTAGAAGCAGATATTTCCCTGTGCTTACTGCTGTTTCTTCCATATGCCGGTAATGGGCTGAAAACGCCTGTTTTGGGACTCTGCAGAGAAAGTCTCTGCAGACTGCTGAATCCACACACGGGTTTAACTCTGGAAGTTGAGTGCACACATTGACAACCGTTCTGTTAGACAGCTGCGTTTTGGATTCAGAAGCAGATATTTCCCTGTGCTTACTGCTGTTTCTTCCATATGCCGGTAATGGGCTGAAAACGCCTGTTTTGGGACTCTGCAGAGAAAGTGTTTGCAGACTGCTGAATCCACACACGGGTTTAACTCTGGAAGTTGAGTGCACACATTGACAACCGTTCTGTTAGATAGCTGCGTTTTGGATTTAGAAGCAGATATTTCCCTGTGCTTACTGCTGTTTCTTCCATATGCCGGTAATGGGCTGAAAATGCCTGTTTTGGGACTCTGCAGAGAAAGTCTCTGCAGACTGCTGAATCCACACACGGGTTTAACTCTGGAAGTTGAGTGCACACATTGACAACCGTTCTGTTAGATAGCTGCGTTTTGGATTTAGAAGCACATATTTCCCTGTGCTTACTGCTGTTTCTTCCATATGCCGGTAATGGGCTGAAAACGCCTGTTTTGGGACTCTGCAGAGAAAGTCTCTGCAGACTGCTGAATCCACACACGGGTTTAACTCTGGAAGTTGAGTGCACACATTGACAACCGTTCTGTTAGATAGCTGCGTTTTGGATTTAGAAGCAGATATTTCCCTGTGCTTACTGCTGTTTCTTCCATATGCCGGTAATGGGCTGAAAACGCCTGTTTTGGGACTCTGCAGAGAAAGTCTCTGCAGACTGCTGAATCCACACACGGGTTTAACTCTGGAAGTTGAGTGCACACATTGACAACCGTTCTGTTAGATAGCTGCGTTTTGGATTTAGAAGCAGATATTTCCCTGTGCTTACTGCTGTTTCTTCCATATGCCGGTAATGGGCTGAAAACGCCTGTTTTGGGACTCTGCAGAGAAAGTCTCTGCAGACTGCTGAATCCACACACGGGTTTAACTCTGGAAGTTGAGTGCACACATTGACAACCGTTCTGTTAGATAGCTGCGTTTTGGATTTAGAAGCAGATATTTCCCTGTGCTTACTGCTGTTTCTTCCATATGCCGGTAATGGGCTGAAAACGCCTGTTTTGGGACTCTGCAGAGAAAGTCTCTGCAGACTGCTGAATCCACACACGGGTTTAACTCTGGAAGTTGAGTGCACACATTGACAACCGTTCTGTTAGATAGCTGCGTTTTGGATTTAGAAGCAGATATTTCCCTGTGCTTACTGCTGTTTCTTCCATATGCCGGTAATGGGCTGAAAACACCTGTTTTGGGACTCTGCAGAGAAAGTGTTTGCAGACTGCTGAATCCACACACGGGTTTAACTATGGAAGTTGAGTGCACACATTGACAACCGTTCTGTTAGATAGCTGCGTTTTGGATTTAGAAGCAGATATTTCCCTGTGCTTACTGCTGTTTCTTCCATATGCCGGTAATGGGCTGAAAACGCCTGTTTTGGGACTCTGCAGAGAAAGTCTCTGCAGACTGCTGAATCCACACACGGGTTTAACTCTGGAAGTTGAGTGCACACATTGACAACCGTTCTGTTAGATAGCTGCGTTTTGGATTTAGAAGCAGATATTTCCCTGTGCTTACTGCTGTTTCTTCCATATGCCGGTAATGGGCTGAAAACGCCTGTTTTGGGACTCTGCAGAGAAAGTCTCTGCAGACTGCTGAATCCACACACGGGTTTAACTCTGGAAGTTGAGTGCACACATTGACAACCGTTCTGTTAGATAGCTGCGTTTTGGATTTAGAAGCAGATATTTCCCTGTGCTTACTGCTGTTTCTTCCATATGCCGGTAATGGGCTGAAAACGCCTGTTTTGGGACTCTGCAGAGAAAGTGTCTGCAGACTGCTGAATCCACACACGGGTTTAACTCTGGAAGTTGAGTGCACACATTGACAACCGTTCTGTTAGATAGCTGCGTTTTGGATTTAGAAGCAGATATTTCCCTGTGCTTACTGCTGTTTCTTCCATATGCCGGTAATGGGCTGAAAACGCCTGTTTTGGGACTCTGCAGAGAAAGTGTTTGCAGACTGCTGAATCCACACACGGGTTTAACTCTGGAAGTTGAGTGCACACATTGACAACCGTTCTGTTAGATAGCTGCGTTTTGGATTTAGAAGCAGATATTTCCCTGTGCTTACTGCTGTTTCTTCCATATGCCGGTAATGGGCTGAAAACGCCTGTTTTGGGACTCTGCAGAGAAAGTGTCTGCAGACTGCTGAATCCACACACGGGTTTAACTCTGGAAGTTGAGTGCACACATTGACAACCGTTCTGTTAGATAGCTGCGTTTTGGATTTAGAAGCAGATATTTCCCTGTGCTTACTGCTGTTTCTTCCATATGCCGGTAATGGGCTGAAAACGCCTGTTTTGGGACTCTGCAGAGAAAGTCTCTGCAGACTGCTGAATCCACACACGGGTTTAACTCTGGAAGTTGAGTGCACACATTGACAACCGTTCTGTTAGATAGCTGCGTTTTGGATTTAGAAGCAGATATTTCCCTGTGCTTACTGCTGTTTCTTCCATATGCCGGTAATGGGCTGAAAACACCTGTTTTGGGACTCTGCAGAGAAAGTGTTTGCAGACTGCTGAATCCACACACGGGTTTAACTATGGAAGTTGAGTGCACACATTGACAACCATTCTGTTAGATAGCTGCGTTTTGGATTTAGAAGCAGATATTTCCCTGTGCTTACTGCTGTTTCTTCCATATGCCGGTAATGGGCTGAAAACGCCTGTTTTGGGACTCTGCAGAGAAAGTCTCTGCAGACTGCTGAATCCACACACGGGTTTAACTCTGGAAGTTGAGTGCACACATTGACAACCGTTCTGTTAGATAGCTGCGTTTTGGATTTAGAAGCAGATATTTCCCTGTGCTTACTGCTGTTTCTTCCATATGCCGGTAATGGGCTGAAAACGCCTGTTTTGGGACTCTGCAGAGAAAGTCTCTGCAGACTGCTGAATCCACACACGGGTTTAACTCTGGAAGTTGAGTGCACACATTGACAACCGTTCTGTTAGATAGCTGCCTTTTGGATTTAGAAGCAGATATTTCCCTGTGCTTACTGCTGTTTCTTCCATATGCCGGTAATGGGCTGAAAACGCCTGTTTTGGGACTCTGCAGAGAAAGTCTCTGCAGACTGCTGAATCCACACACGGGTTTATCTCTGCAAGTTGAGTGCACACATTGACAACCGTTCTGTTAGATAGCTGCGTTTTGGATTTAAAAGCAGATATTTCCTTGTGCTTACTGCTGTTTCTTCCATATGCCGGTAATGGGCTGAAAACGCCTGTTTTGGGACTCTGCAGAGAAAGTCTCTGCAGACTGCTGAATCCACACACGGGTTTAACTCTGGAAGTTGAGTGCACACATTGACAACCGTTCTGTTAGATAGCTGCGTTTTGGATTTAGAATCAGATATTTCCCTGTGCTTACTGCTGTTTCTTCCATATGCCGGTAATGGGCTGAAAACGCCTGTCTTGGGACTCTGCAGAGAAAGTCTCTGCAGACTGCTGAATCCACACACGGGTTTAACTCTGGAAGTTGAGTGCACACATTGACAACCGTTCTGTTAGATAGCTGCGTTTTGGATTTAGAAGCAGATATTTCCCTGTGCTTACTGCTGTTTCTTCCATATGCCGGTAATGGGCTGAAAACGCCTGTTTTGGGACTCTGCAGAGAAAGTCTCTGCAGACTGCTGAATCCACACACGGGTTTAACTCTGGAAGTTGAGTGCACACATTGACAACCGTTCTGTTAGATAGCTGCGTTTTGGATTTAGAAGCAGATATTTCCCTGTGCTTACTGCTGTTTCTTCCATATGCCGGTAATGGGCTGAAAACGCCTGTTTTGGGACTCTGCAGAGAAAGTCTCTGCAGACTGCTGAATCCACACACGGGTTTAACTCTGGAAGTTGAGTGCACACATTGACAACCGTTCTGTTAGATAGCTGCGTTTTGGATTTAGAAGCAGATATTTCCCTGTGCTTACTGCTGTTTCTTCCATATGCCGGTAATGGGCTGAAAACGCCTGTTTTGGGACTCTGCAGAGAAAGTCTCTGCAGACTGCTGAATCCACACACGGGTTTAACTCTGGAAGTTGAGTGCACACATTGACAACCGTTCTGTTAGATAGCTGCGTTTTCGATTTAGAAGCAGATATTTCCCTGTGCTTACTGCTGTTTCTTCCATATGCCGGTAATGGGCTGAAAACGCCTGTTTTGGGACTCTGCAGAGAAAGTCTCTGCAGACTGCTGAATCCACACACGGGTTTAACTCTGGAAGTTGAGTGCACACATTGACAACCGTTGTGTTAGATAGCTGCGTTTTGGATTTAGAAGCAGATATTTCCCTGTGCTTACTGCTGTTTCTTCCATATGCCGGTAATGGGCTGAAAACGCCTGTTTTGGGACTCTGCAGAGAAAGTGTCTGCAGACTGCTGAATCCACACACGGGTTTAACTCTGGAAGTTGAGTGCACACATTGACAACCGTTCTGTTAGATAGCTGCGTTTTGGATTTAGAAGCAGATATTTCCCTGTGCTTACTGCTGTTTCTTCCATATGCCGGTAATGGGCTGAAAACGCCTGTTTTGGGACTCTGCAGAGAAAGTGTCTGCAGACTGCTGAATCCACACACGGGTTTAACTCTGGAAGTTGAGTGCACACATTGACAACCGTTCTGTTAGATAGCTGCGTTTTGGATTTAGAAGCAGATATTTCCCTGTGCTTACTGCTGTTTCTTCCATATGCCGGTAATGGGCTGAAAACACCTGTTTTGGGACTCTGCAGAGAAAGTGTTTGCAGACTGCTGAATCCACACACGGGTTTAACTATGGAAGTTGAGTGCACACATTGACAACCGTTCTGTTAGATAGCTGCGTTTTGGATTTAGAAGCAGATATTTCCCTGTGCTTACTGCTGTTTCTTCCATATGCCGGTAATGGGCTGAAAACGCCTGTTTTGGGACTCTGCAGAGAAAGTCTCTGCAGACTGCTGAATCCACACACGGGTTTAACTCTGGAAGTTGAGTGCACACATTGACAACCGTTCTGTTAGATAGCTGCGTTTTGGATTTAGAAGCAGATATTTCCCTGTGCTTACTGCTGTTTCTTCCATATGCCGGTAATGGGCTGAAAACGCCTGTTTTGGGACTCTGCAGAGAAAGTCTCTGCAGACTGCTGAATCCACACACGGGTTTAACTCTGGAAGTTGAGTGCACACATTGACAACCGTTCTGTTAGATAGCTGCCTTTTGGATTTAGAAGCAGATATTTCCCTGTGCTTACTGCTGTTTCTTCCATATGCCGGTAATGGGCTGAAAACGCCTGTTTTGGGACTCTGCAGAGAAAGTCTCTGCAGACTGCTGAATCCACACACGGGTTTATCTCTGCAAGTTGAGTGCACACATTGACAACCGTTCTGTTAGATAGCTGCGTTTTGGATTTAGAAGCAGATATTTCCTTGTGCTTACTGCTGTTTCTTCCATATGCCGGTAATGGGCTGAAAACGCCTGTTTTGGGACTCTGCAGAGAAAGTCTCTGCAGACTGCTGAATCCACACACGGGTTTAACTCTGGAAGTTGAGTGCACACATTGACAACCGTTCTGTTAGATAGCTGCGTTTTGGATTTAGAATCAGATATTTCCCTGTGCTTACTGCTGTTTCTTCCATATGCCGGTAATGGGCTGAAAACGCCTGTCTTGGGACTCTGCAGAGAAAGTCTCTGCAGACTGCTGAATCCACACACGGGTTTAACTCTGGAAGTTGAGTGCACACATTGACAACCGTTCTGTTAGATAGCTGCGTTTTGGATTTAGAAGCAGATATTTCCCTGTGCTTACTGCTGTTTCTTCCATATGCCGGTAATGGGCTGAAAACGCCTGTTTTGGGACTCTGCAGAGAAAGTCTCTGCAGACTGCTGAATCCACACACGGGTTTAACTCTGGAAGTTGAGTGCACACATTGACAACCGTTCTGTTAGATAGCTGCGTTTTGGATTTAGAAGCAGATATTTCCCTGTGCTTACTGCTGTTTCTTCCATATGCCGGTAATGGGCTGAAAACGCCTGTTTTGGGACTCTGCAGAGAAAGTCTCTGCAGACTGCTGAATCCACACACGGGTTTAACTCTGGAAGTTGAGTGCACACATTGACAACCGTTCTGTTAGATAGCTGCGTTTTGGATTTAGAAGCAGATATTTCCCTGTGCTTACTGCTGTTTCTTCCATATGCCGGTAATGGGCTGAAAACGCCTGTTTTGGGACTCTGCAGAGAAAGTCTCTGCAGACTGCTGAATCCACACACGGGTTTAACTCTGGAAGTTGAGTGCACACATTGACAACCGTTCTGTTAGATAGCTGCGTTTTGGATTTAGAAGCAGATATTTCCCTGTGCTTACTGCTGTTTCTTCCATATGCCGGTAATGGGCTGAAAACGCCTGTTTTGGGACTCTGCAGAGAAAGTCTCTGCAGACTGCTGAATCCACACACGGGTTTAAATCTGGAAGTTGAGTGCACACATTGACAACCGTTCTGTTAGAAAGCTGCGTTTTGGATTTAGAAGCAGATATTTCCCTGTGCTTACTGCTGTTTCTTCCATATGCCGGTAATGGGCTGAAAACGCCTGTTTTGGGACTCTGCAGAGAAAGTCTCTGCAGACTGCTGAATCCACACACGGGTTTAACTCTGGAAGTTGAGTGCACACATTGACAACCGTTCTGTTAGATAGCTGCGTTTTGGATTTAGAAGCAGATATTTCCCTGTGCTTACTGCTGTTTCTTCCATATGCCGGTAATGGGCTGAAAACACCTGTTTTGGGACTCTGCAGAGAAAGTCTCTGCAGACTGCTGAATCCACACACGGGTTTAACTCTGGAAGTTGAGTGCACACATTGACAACCGTTCTGTTAGATAGCTGCGTTTTGGATTTAGAAGCAGATATTTCCCTGTGCTTACTGCTGTTTCTTCCATATGCCGGTAATGGGCTGAAAACGCCTGTTTTGGGACTGTGCAGAGAAAGTCTCTGCAGACTGCTGAATCCACACACGGGTTTAACTCTGGAAGTTGAGTGCACACATTGACAACCGTTCTGTTAGATAGCTGCGTTTTGGATTTAGAAGCAGATATTTCCCTGTGCTTACTGCTGTTTCTTCCATATGCCGGTAATGGGCTGAAAACGCCTGTTTTGGGACTCTGCAGAGAAAGTCTCTGCAGACTGCTGAATCCACACACGGGTTTAACTCTGGAAGTTGAGTGCACACATTGACAACCGTTCTGTTAGATAGCTGCGTTTTGGATTTAGAAGCAGATATTTCCCTGTGCTTACTGCTGTTTCTTCCATATGCCGGTAATGGGCTGAAAACGCCTGTCTTGGGACTCTGCAGAGAAAGTCTCTGCAGACTGCTGAATCCACACACGGGTTTAACTCTGGAAGTTGAGTGCACACATTGACAACCGTTCTGTTAGATAGCTGCGTTTTGGATTTAGAAGCAGATATTTCCCTGTGCTTACTGCTGTTTCTTCCATATGCCGGTAATGGGCTGAAAACGCCTGTCTTGGGACTCTGCAGAGAAAGTCTCTGCAGACTGCTGAATCCACACACGGGTTTAACTCTGGAAGTTGAGTGCACACATTGACAACCGTTCTGTTAGATAGCTGCGTTTTGGATTTAGAAGCAGATATTTCCCTGTGCTTACTGCTGTTTCTTCCATATGCCGGTAATGGGCTGAAAACGCCTGTCTTGGGACTCTGCAGAGAAAGTCTCTGCAGACTGCTGAATCCACACACGGGTTTAACTCTGGAAGTTGAGTGCACACATTGACAACCGTTCTGTTAGATAGCTGCGTTTTGGATTTAGAAGCAGATATTTCCCTGTGCTTACTGCTGTTTCTTCCATATGCCGGTAATGGGCTGAAAACGCCTGTCTTGGGACTCTGCAGAGAAAGTCTCTGCAGACTGCTGAATCCACACACGGGTTTAACTCTGGAAGTTGAGTGCACACATTGACAACCGTTCTGTTAGATAGCTGCGTTTTGGATTTAGAAGCAGATATTTCCCTGTGCTTACTGCTGTTTCTTCCATATGCCGGTAATGGGCTGAAAACGCCTGTTTTGGGACTCTGCAGAGAAAGTCTCTGCAGACTGCTGAATCCACACACGGGTTTAACTCTGGAAGTTGAGTGCACACATTGACAACCGTTCTGTTAGATAGCTGCGTTTTGGATTTAGAAGCAGATATTTCCCTGTGCTTACTGCTGTTTCTTCCATATGCCGGTAATGGGCTGAAAACGCCTGTTTTGGGACTCTGCAGAGAAAGTCTCTGCAGACTGCTGAATCCACACACGGGTTTAACTCTGGAAGTTGAGTGCACACATTGACAACCGTTCTGTTAGATAGCTGCGTTTTGGATTTAGAAGCAGATATTTCCCTGTGCTTACTGCTGTTTCTTCCATATGCCGGTAATGGGCTGAAAACGCCTGTTTTGGGACTCTGCAGAGAAAGTCTCTGCAGACTGCTGAATCCACACACGGGTTTAACTCTGGAAGTTGAGTGCACACATTGACAACCGTTCTGTTAGATAGCTGCGTTTTGGATTTAGAAGCAGATATTTCCCTGTGCTTACTGCTGTTTCTTCCATATGCCGGTAATGGGCTGAAAACGCCTGTTTTGGGACTCTGCAGAGAAAGTCTCTGCAGACTGCTGAATCCACACACGGGTTTAACTCTGGAAGTTGAGTGCACACATTGACAACCGTTCTGTTAGATAGCTGCGTTTTGGATTTAGAAGCAGATATTTCCCTGTGCTTACTGCTGTTTCTTCCATATGCAGGTAATGGGCTGAAAACGCCTGTCTTGGGACTCTGCAGAGAAAGTCTCTGCAGACTGCTGAATCCACACACGGGTTTAACTCTGGAAGTTGAGTGCACACATTGACAACCGTTCTGTTAGATAGCTGCGTTTTGGATTTAGAAGCAGATATTTCCCTGTGCTTACTGCTGTTTCTTCCATATGCCGGTAATGGGCTGAAAACGCCTGTTTTGGGACTCTGCAGAGAAAGTCTCTGCAGACTGCTGAATCCACACACGGGTTTAACTCTGGAAGTTGAGTGCACACATTGACAACCGTTCTGTTAGATAGCTGCGTTTTGGATTTAGAAGCAGATTTTTCCCTGTGCTTACTGCTGTTTCTTCCATATGCCGGTAATGGCCTGAAAACGCCTGTTTTGGGACTCTGCAGAGAAAGTCTCTGCAGACTGCTGAATCCACACACGGGTTTAACTCTGGAAGTTGAGTGCACACATTGACAACCGTTCTGTTAGATAGCTGCGTTTTGGATTTAGAAGCAGATATTTCCCTGTGCTTACTGCTGTTTCTTCCATATGCCGGTAATGGGCTGAAAACGCCTGTTTTGGGACTCTGCAGAGAAAGTCTCTGCAGACTGCTGAATCCACACACGGGTTTAACTCTGGAAGTTGAGTGCACACATTGACAACCGTTCTGTTAGATAGCTGCGTTTTGGATTTAGAAGCAGATATTTCCCTGTGCTTACTGCTGTTTCTTCCATATGCCGGTAATGGGCTGAAAACGCCTGTTTTGGGACTTTGCAGAGAAAGTCTCTGCAGACTGCTGAATCCACACACTGGTTTAACTCTGGAAGTTGAGTGCACACATTGACAACCGTTCTGTTAGATAGCTGCGTTTTGGATTTAGAAGCAGATATTTCCCTGTGCTTACTGCTGTTTCTTCCATATGCCGGTAATGGGCTGAAAACGCCTGTTTTGGGACTCTGCAGAGAAAGTGTTTGCAGACTGCTGAATCCACACACGGGTTTAACTCTGGAAGTTGAGTGCACACATTGACAACCGTTCTGTTAGATAGCTGCGTTTTGGATTTAGAAGCAGATATTTCCCTGTGCTTACTGCTGTTTCTTCCATATGCCGGTAATGGGCTGAAAACGCCTGTTTTGGGACTCTGCAGAGAAAGTCTCTGCAGACTGCTGAATCCACACACGGGTTTAACTCTGGAAGTTGAGTGCACACATTGACAACCGTTCTGTTAGATAGCTGCGTTTTGGATTTAGAAGCAGATATTTCCCTGTGCTTACTGCTGTTTCTTCCATATGCCGGTAATGGGCTGAAAACGCCTGTTTTGGGACTCTGCAGAGAAAGTCTCTGCAGACTGCTGAATCCACACACGGGTTTAACTCTGGAAGTTGAGTGCACACATTGACAACCGTTCTGTTAGATAGCTGCGTTTTGGATTTAGAAGCAGATATTTCCCTGTGCTTACTGCTGTTTCTTCCATATGCCGGTAATGGGCTGAAAACGCCTGTTTTGGGACTCTGCAGAGAAAGTCTCTGCAGACTGCTGAATCCACACACGGGTTTAACTCTGGAAGTTGAGTGCACACATTGACAACCGTTCTGTTAGATAGCTGCGTTTTGGATTTAGAAGCAGATATTTCCCTGTGCTTACTGCTGTTTCTTCCATATGCCGGTAATGGGCTGAAATCGCCTGTTTTGGGACTCTGCAGAGAAAGTCTCTGCAGACTGCTGAATCCACACACGGGTTTAACTCTGGAAGTTGAGTGCACACATTGACAACCGTTCTGTTAGATAGCTGCGTTTTGGATTTAGAAGCAGATATTTCCCTGTGCTTACTGCTGTTTCTTCCATATGCCGGTAATGGGCTGAAAACGCCTGTTTTGGGACTCTGCAGAGAAAGTCTCTGCAGACTGCTGAATCCACACACGGGTTTAACTCTGGAAGTTGAGTGCACACATTGACAACCGTTCTGTTAGATAGCTGCGTTTTGGATTTAGAAGCAGATATTTCCCTGTGCTTACTGCTTTTTCTTCCATATGCCGGTAATGGGCTGAAAACGCCTGTTTTGGGACTCTGCAGAGAAAGTGTTTGCAGACTGCTGAATCCACACACGGGTTTAACTCTGGAAGTTGAGTGCACACATTGACAACCGTTCTGTTAGATAGCTGCGTTTTGGATTTAGAAGCAGATATTTCCCTGTGCTTACTGCTGTTTCTTCCATATGCCGGTAATGGGCTGAAAATGCCTGTTTTGGGACTCTGCAGAGAAAGTCTCTGCAGACTGCTGAATCCACACACGGGTTTAACTCTGGAAGTTGAGTGCACACATTGACAACCGTTCTGTTAGATAGCTGCGTTTTGGATTTAGAAACAGATATTTCCCTGTGCTTACTGCTGTTTCTTCCATATGCCGGTAATGGGCTGAAAACGCCTGTTTTGGGACTCTGCAGAGAAAGTCTCTGCAGACTGCTGAATCCACACACGGGTTTAACTCTGGAAGTTGAGTGCACACATTGACAACCGTTCTGTTAGATAGCTGCGTTTTGGATTTAGAAGCAGATATTTCCCTGTGCTTACTGCTGTTTCTTCCATATGCCGGTAATGGGCTGAAAACGCCTGTTTTGGGACTCTGCAGAGAAAGTCTCTGCAGACTGCTGAATCCACACACGGGTTTAACTCTGGAAGTTGAGTGCACACATTGACAACCGTTCTGTTAGATAGCTGCGTTTTGGATTTAGAAGCAGATATTTCCCTGTGCTTACTGCTGTTTCTTCCATATGCCGGTAATGGGCTGAAAACGCCTGTTTTGGGACTCTGCAGAGAAAGTCTCTGCAGACTGCTGAATCCACACACGGGTTTAACTCTGGAAGTTGAGTGCACACATTGACAACCGTTCTGTTAGATAGCTGCGTTTTGGATTTAGAAGCAGATATTTCCCTGTGCTTACTGCTGTTTCTTCCATATGCCGGTAATGGGCTGAAATCGCCTGTTTTGGGACTCTGCAGAGAAAGTCTCTGCAGACTGCTGAATCCACACACGGGTTTAACTCTGGAAGTTGAGTGCACACATTGACAACCGTTCTGTTAGATAGCTGCGTTTTGGATTTAGAAGCAGATATTTCCCTGTGCTTACTGCTGTTTCTTCCATATGCCGGTAATGGGCTGAAAACGCCTGTTTTGGGACTCTGCAGAGAAAGTCTCTGCAGACTGCTGAATCCACACACGGGTTTATCTCTGCAACTTGAGTGCACACATTGACAACCGTTCTGTTAGATAGCTGCGTTTTGGATTTAGAAGCAGATATTTCCCTGTGCTTACTGCTGTTTCTTCCATATGCCGGTAATGGGCTGAAAACGCCTGTTTTGGGACTCTGCAGAGAAAGTGTTTGCAGACTGCTGAATCCACACACGGGTTTAACTCTGGAAGTTGAGTGCACACATTGACAACCGTTCTGTTAGATAGCTGCGTTTTGGATTTAGAAGCAGATATTTCCCTGTGCTTACTGCTGTTTCTTCCATATGCCGGTAATGGGCTGAAAACGCCTGTTTTGGGACTCTGCAGAGAAAGTCTCTGCAGACTGCTGAATCCACACACGGGTTTAACTCTGGAAGTTGAGTGCACACATTGACAACCGTTCTGTTAGATAGCTGCGTTTTGGATTTAGAAGCAGATATTTCCCTGTGCTTACTGCTGTTTCTTCCATATGCCGGTAATGGGCTGAAAACGCCTGTTTTGGGACTCTGCAGAGAAAGTCTCTGCAGACTGCTGAATCCACACACGGGTTTAACTCTGGAAGTTGAGTGCACACATTGACAACCGTTCTGTTAGATAGCTGCGTTTTGGATTTAGAAGCAGATATTTCCCTGTGCTTACTGCTGTTTCTTCCATATGCCGGTAATGGGCTGAAAACGCCTGTTTTGGGACTCTGCAGAGAAAGTCTCTGCAGACTGCTGAATCCACACACGGGTTTATCTCTGGAAGTTGAGTGCACACATTGACAACCGTTCTGTTAGATAGCTGCGTTTTGGATTTAGAAGCAGATATTTCCCTGTGCTTACTGCTGTTTCTTCCATATGCCGGTAATGGGCTGAAAACGCCTGTTTTGGGACTCTGCAGAGAAAGTCTCTGCAGACTGCTGAATCCACACACGGGTTTAACTCTGGAAGTTGAGTGCACACATTGACAACCGTTCTGTTAGATAGCTGCGTTTTGGATTTAGAAGCACATATTTCCCTGTGCTTACTGCTGTTTCTTCCATATGCCGGTAATGGGCTGAAAACGCCTGTTTTGGGACTCTGCAGAGAAAGTCTCTGCAGACTGCTGAATCCACACACGGGTTTAACTCTGGAAGTTGAGTGCACACATTGACAACCGTTCTGTTAGATAGCTGCGTTTTGGATTTAGAAACAGATATTTCCCTGTGCTTACTGCTGTTTCTTCCATATGCCGGTAATGGGCTGAAAACGCCTGTTTTGGGACTCTGCAGAGAAAGTCTCTGCAGACTGCTGAATCCACACACGGGTTTAACTCTGGAAGTTGAGTGCACACATTGACAACCGTTCTGTTAGATAGCTGCGTTTTGGATTTAGAAGCAGATATTTCCCTGTGCTTACTGCTGTTTCTTCCATATGCCGGTAATGGGCTGAAAACGCCTGTCTTGGGACTCTGCAGAGAAAGTGTTTGCAGACTGCTGAATCCACACACGGGTTTAACTCTGGAAGTTGAGTGCACACATTGACAACCGTTCTGTTAGATAGCTGCGTTTTGGATTTAGAAGCAGATATTTCCCTGTGCTTACTGCTGTTTCTTCCATATGCCGGTAATGGGCTGAAAACGCCTGTTTTGGGACTCTGCAGAGAAAGTCTCTGCAGACTGCTGAATCCACACACGGGTTTAACTCTGGAAGTTGAGTGCACACATTGACAACCGTTCTGTTAGATAGCTGCGTTTTGGATTTAGAAGCAGATATTTCCCTGTGCTTACTGCTGTTTCTTCCATATGCCGGTAATGGGCTGAAAACGCCTGTTTTGGGACTCTGCAGAGAAAGTCTCTGCAGACTGCTGAATCCACACACGGGTTTAACTCTGGAAGTTGAGTGCACACATTGACAACCGTTCTGTTAGATAGCTGCGTTTTGGATTTAGAAGCAGATATTTCCCTGTGCTTACTGCTGTTTCTTCCATATGCCGGTAATGGGCTGAAATCGCCTGTTTTGGGACTCTGCAGAGAAAGTCTCTGCAGACTGCTGAATCCACACACGGGTTTAACTCTGGAAGTTGAGTGCACACATTGACAACCGTTCTGTTAGATAGCTGCGTTTTGGATTTAGAAGCAGATATTTCCCTGTGCTTACTGCTGTTTCTTCCATATGCCGGTAATGGGCTGAAAACGCCTGTTTTGGGACTCTGCAGAGAAAGTCTCTGCAGACTGCTGAATCCACACACGGGTTTAACTCTGGAAGTTGAGTGCACACATTGACAACCGTTCTGTTAGATAGCTGCGTTTTGGATTTAGAAGCAGATATTTCCCTGTGCTTACTGCTTTTTCTTCCATATGCCGGTAATGGGCTGAAAACGCCTGTTTTGGGACTCTGCAGAGAAAGTGTTTGCAGACTGCTGAATCCACACACGGGTTTAACTCTGGAAGTTGAGTGCACACATTGACAACCGTTCTGTTAGATAGCTGCGTTTTGGATTTAGAAGCAGATATTTCCCTGTGCTTACTGCTGTTTCTTCCATATGCCGGTAATGGGCTGAAAATGCCTGTTTTGGGACTCTGCAGAGAAAGTCTCTGCAGACTGCTGAATCCACACACGGGTTTAACTCTGGAAGTTGAGTGCACACATTGACAACCGTTCTGTTAGATAGCTGCGTTTTGGATTTAGAAACAGATATTTCCCTGTGCTTACTGCTGTTTCTTCCATATGCCGGTAATGGGCTGAAAACGCCTGTTTTGGGACTCTGCAGAGAAAGTCTCTGCAGACTGCTGAATCCACACACGGGTTTAACTCTGGAAGTTGAGTGCACACATTGACAACCGTTCTGTTAGATAGCTGCGTTTTGGATTTAGAAGCAGATATTTCCCTGTGCTTACTGCTGTTTCTTCCATATGCCGGTAATGGGCTGAAAACGCCTGTTTTGGGACTCTGCAGAGAAAGTCTCTGCAGACTGCTGAATCCACACACGGGTTTAACTCTGGAAGTTGAGTGCACACATTGACAACCGTTCTGTTAGATAGCTGCGTTTTGGATTTAGAAGCAGATATTTCCCTGTGCTTACTGCTGTTTCTTCCATATGCCGGTAATGGGCTGAAAACGCCTGTTTTGGGACTCTGCAGAGAAAGTCTCTGCAGACTGCTGAATCCACACACGGGTTTAACTCTGGAAGTTGAGTGCACACATTGACAACCGTTCTGTTAGATAGCTGCGTTTTGGATTTAGAAGCAGATATTTCCCTGTGCTTACTGCTGTTTCTTCCATATGCCGGTAATGGGCTGAAATCGCCTGTTTTGGGACTCTGCAGAGAAAGTCTCTGCAGACTGCTGAATCCACACACGGGTTTAACTCTGGAAGTTGAGTGCACACATTGACAACCGTTCTGTTAGATAGCTGCGTTTTGGATTTAGAAGCAGATATTTCCCTGTGCTTACTGCTGTTTCTTCCATATGCCGGTAATGGGCTGAAAACGCCTGTTTTGGGACTCTGCAGAGAAAGTCTCTGCAGACTGCTGAATCCACACACGGGTTTATCTCTGCAACTTGAGTGCACACATTGACAACCGTTCTGTTAGATAGCTGCGTTTTGGATTTAGAAGCAGATATTTCCCTGTGCTTACTGCTGTTTCTTCCATATGCCGGTAATGGGCTGAAAACGCCTGTTTTGGGACTCTGCAGAGAAAGTGTTTGCAGACTGCTGAATCCACACACGGGTTTAACTCTGGAAGTTGAGTGCACACATTGACAACCGTTCTGTTAGATAGCTGCGTTTTGGATTTAGAAGCAGATATTTCCCTGTGCTTACTGCTGTTTCTTCCATATGCCGGTAATGGGCTGAAAACGCCTGTTTTGGGACTCTGCAGAGAAAGTCTCTGCAGACTGCTGAATCCACACACGGGTTTAACTCTGGAAGTTGAGTGCACACATTGACAACCGTTCTGTTAGATAGCTGCGTTTTGGATTTAGAAGCAGATATTTCCCTGTGCTTACTGCTGTTTCTTCCATATGCCGGTAATGGGCTGAAAACGCCTGTTTTGGGACTCTGCAGAGAAAGTCTCTGCAGACTGCTGAATCCACACACGGGTTTAACTCTGGAAGTTGAGTGCACACATTGACAACCGTTCTGTTAGATAGCTGCGTTTTGGATTTAGAAGCAGATATTTCCCTGTGCTTACTGCTGTTTCTTCCATATGCCGGTAATGGGCTGAAAACGCCTGTTTTGGGACTCTGCAGAGAAAGTCTCTGCAGACTGCTGAATCCACACACGGGTTTATCTCTGGAAGTTGAGTGCACACATTGACAACCGTTCTGTTAGATAGCTGCGTTTTGGATTTAGAAGCAGATATTTCCCTGTGCTTACTGCTGTTTCTTCCATATGCCGGTAATGGGCTGAAAACGCCTGTTTTGGGACTCTGCAGAGAAAGTCTCTGCAGACTGCTGAATCCACACACGGGTTTAACTCTGGAAGTTGAGTGCACACATTGACAACCGTTCTGTTAGATAGCTGCGTTTTGGATTTAGAAGCACATATTTCCCTGTGCTTACTGCTGTTTCTTCCATATGCCGGTAATGGGCTGAAAACGCCTGTTTTGGGACTCTGCAGAGAAAGTCTCTGCAGACTGCTGAATCCACACACGGGTTTAACTCTGGAAGTTGAGTGCACACATTGACAACCGTTCTGTTAGATAGCTGCGTTTTGGATTTAGAAACAGATATTTCCCTGTGCTTACTGCTGTTTCTTCCATATGCCGGTAATGGGCTGAAAACGCCTGTTTTGGGACTCTGCAGAGAAAGTCTCTGCAGACTGCTGAATCCACACACGGGTTTAACTCTGGAAGTTGAGTGCACACATTGACAACCGTTCTGTTAGATAGCTGCGTTTTGGATTTAGAAGCAGATATTTCCCTGTGCTTACTGCTGTTTCTTCCATATGCCGGTAATGGGCTGAAAACGCCTGTCTTGGGACTCTGCAGAGAAAGTGTTTGCAGACTGCTGAATCCACACACGGGTTTAACTCTGGAAGTTGAGTGCACACATTGACAACCGTTCTGTTAGATAGCTGCGTTTTGGATTTAGAAGCAGATATTTCCCTGTGCTTACTGCTGTTTCTTCCATATGCCGGTAATGGGCTGAAAACGCCTGTTTTGGGACTCTGCAGAGAAAGTCTCTGCAGACTGCTGAATCCACACACGGGTTTAACTCTGGAAGTTGAGTGCACACATTGACAACCGTTCTGTTAGATAGCTGCGTTTTGGATTTAGAAGCAGATATTTCCCTGTGCTTACTGCTGTTTCTTCCATATGCCGGTAATGGGCTGAAATCGCCTGTTTTGGGACTCTGCAGAGAAAGTCTCTGCAGACTGCTGAATCCACACACGGGTTTAACTCTGGAAGTTGAGTGCACACATTGACAACCGTTCTGTTAGATAGCTGCGTTTTGGATTTAGAAGCAGATATTTCCCTGTGCTTACTGCTGTTTCTTCCATATGCCGGTAATGGGCTGAAAACGCCTGTTTTGGGACTCTGCAGAGAAAGTCTCTGCAGACTGCTGAATCCACACACGGGTTTATCTCTGCAACTTGAGTGCACACATTGACAACCGTTCTGTTAGATAGCTGCGTTTTGGATTTAGAAGCAGATATTTCCCTGTGCTTACTGCTGTTTCTTCCATATGCCGGTAATGGGCTGAAAACGCCTGTTTTGGGACTCTGCAGAGAAAGTCTCTGCAGACTGCTGAATCCACACACGGGTTTAACTCTGGAAGTTGAGTGCACACATTGACAACCGTTCTGTTAGATAGCTGCGTTTTGGATTTAGAAACAGATATTTCCCTGTGCTTACTGCTGTTTCTTCCATATGCCGGTAATGGGCTGAAAACGCCTGTTTTGGGACTCTGCAGAGAAAGTCTCTGCAGACTGCTGAATCCACACACGGGTTTAACTCTGGAAGTTGAGTGCACACATTGACAACCGTTCTGTTAGATAGCTGCGTTTTGGATTTAGAAGCAGATATTTCCCTGTGCTTACTGCTGTTTCTTCCATATGCCGGTAATGGGCTGAAAACGCCTGTTTTGGGACTCTGCAGAGAAAGTCTCTGCAGACTGCTGAATCCACACACGGGTTTAACTCTGGAAGTTGAGTGCACACATTGACAACCGTTCTGTTAGATAGCTGCGTTTTGGATTTAGAAGCAGATATTTCCCTGTGCTTACTGCTGTTTCTTCCATATGCCGGTAATGGGCTGAAAACGCCTGTTTTGGGACTCTGCAGAGAAAGTCTCTGCAGACTGCTGAATCCACACACGGGTTTATCTCTGGAAGTTGAGTGCACACATTGACAACCGTTCTGTTAGATAGCTGCGTTTTGGATTTAGAAGCAGATATTTCCCTGTGCTTACTGCTGTTTCTTCCATATGCCGGTAATGGGCTGAAAACGCCTGTTTTGGGACTCTGCAGAGAAAGTCTCTGCAGACTGCTGAATCCACACACGGGTTTAACTCTGGAAGTTGAGTGCACACATTGACAACCGTTCTGTTAGATAGCTGCGTTTTGGATTTAGAAGCACATATTTCCCTGTGCTTACTGCTGTTTCTTCCATATGCCGGTAATGGGCTGAAAACGCCTGTTTTGGGACTCTGCAGAGAAAGTCTCTGCAGACTGCTGAATCCACACACGGGTTTAACTCTGGAAGTTGAGTGCACACATTGACAACCGTTCTGTTAGATAGCTGCGTTTTGGATTTAGAAGCAGATATTTCCCTGTGCTTACTGCTGTTTCTTCCATATGCCGGTAATGGGCTGAAAACGCCTGTTTTGGGACTCTGCAGAGAAAGTCTCTGCAGACTGCTGAATCCACACACGGGTTTAACTCTGGAAGTTGAGTGCACACATTGACAACCGTTCTGTTAGATAGCTGCGTT
Organism: Aotus nancymaae; assembly: GCF_030222135.1. Classification (NCBI taxonomy): domain Eukaryota; kingdom Metazoa; phylum Chordata; class Mammalia; order Primates; family Aotidae; genus Aotus; species Aotus nancymaae. Next base: position 78,979 of record NW_026989074.1, read on the forward strand.
TTCGATTTAGAAGCAGATATTTCCCTGTGCTTACTGCTGTTTCTTCCATATGCCGGTAATGGGCTGAAAACGCCTGTTTTGGGACTCTGCAGAGAAAGTCTCTGCAGACTGCTGAATCCACACACGGGTTTAACTCTGGAAGTTGAGTGCACACATTGACAACCGTTCTGTTAGATAGCTGCGTTTTGGATTTAGAAGCAGATATTTCCCTGTGCTTACTGCTGTTTCTTCCATATGCCGGTAATGGGCTGAAAACGCCTGTTTTGGGACTCTGCAGAGAAAGTCTCTGCAGACTGCTGAATCCACACACGGGTTTATCTCTGGAAGTTGAGTGCACACATTGACAACCGTTCTGTTAGATAGCTGCGTTTTGGATTTAGAAGCAGATATTTCCCTGTGCTTACTGCTGTTTCTTCCATATGCCGGTAATGGGCTGAAAACGCCTGTTTTGGGACTCTGCAGAGAAAGTCTCTGCAGACTGCTGAATCCACACACGGGTTTAACTCTGGAAGTTGAGTGCACACATTGACAACCGTTCTGTTAGATAGCTGCGTTTTGGATTTAGAAGCACATATTTCCCTGTGCTTACTGCTGTTTCTTCCATATGCCGGTAATGGGCTGAAAACGCCTGTTTTGGGACTCTGCAGAGAAAGTCTCTGCAGACTGCTGAATCCACACACGGGTTTAACTCTGGAAGTTGAGTGCACACATTGACAACCGTTCTGTTAGATAGCTGCGTTTTGGATTTAGAAACAGATATTTCCCTGTGCTTACTGCTGTTTCTTCCATATGCCGGTAATGGGCTGAAAACGCCTGTTTTGGGACTCTGCAGAGAAAGTCTCTGCAGACTGCTGAATCCACACACGGGTTTAACTCTGGAAGTTGAGTGCACACATTGACAACCGTTCTGTTAGATAGCTGCGTTTTGGATTTAGAAGCAGATATTTCCCTGTGCTTACTGCTGTTTCTTCCATATGCCGGTAATGGGCTGAAAACGCCTGTTTTGGGACTCTGCAGAGAAAGTCTCTGCAGACTGCTGAATCCACACACGGGTTTAACTCTGGAAGTTGAGTGCACACATTGACAACCGTTCTGTTAGATAGCTGCGTTTTGGATTTAGAAGCAGATATTTCCCTGTGCTTACTGCTGTTTCTTCCATATGCCGGTAATGGGCTGAAAACGCCTGTTTTGGGACTCTGCAGAGAAAGTCTCTGCAGACTGCTGAATCCACACACGGGTTTAACTCTGGAAGTTGAGTGCACACATTGACAACCGTTCTGTTAGATAGCTGCGTTTTGGATTTAGAAGCAGATATTTCCCTGTGCTTACTGCTGTTTCTTCCATATGCCGGTAATGGGCTGAAATCGCCTGTTTTGGGACTCTGCAGAGAAAGTCTCTGCAGACTGCTGAATCCACACACGGGTTTAACTCTGGAAGTTGAGTGCACACATTGACAACCGTTCTGTTAGATAGCTGCGTTTTGGATTTAGAAGCAGATATTTCCCTGTGCTTACTGCTGTTTCTTCCATATGCCGGTAATGGGCTGAAAACGCCTGTTTTGGGACTCTGCAGAGAAAGTCTCTGCAGACTGCTGAATCCACACACGGGTTTATCTCTGCAACTTGAGTGCACACATTGACAACCGTTCTGTTAGATAGCTGCGTTTTGGATTTAGAAGCAGATATTTCCCTGTGCTTACTGCTGTTTCTTCCATATGCCGGTAATGGGCTGAAAACGCCTGTTTTGGGACTCTGCAGAGAAAGTCTCTGCAGACTGCTGAATCCACACACGGGTTTAACTCTGGAAGTTGAGTGCACACATTGACAACCGTTCTGTTAGATAGCTGCGTTTTGGATTTAGAAACAGATATTTCCCTGTGCTTACTGCTGTTTCTTCCATATGCCGGTAATGGGCTGAAAACGCCTGTTTTGGGACTCTGCAGAGAAAGTCTCTGCAGACTGCTGAATCCACACACGGGTTTAACTCTGGAAGTTGAGTGCACACATTGACAACCGTTCTGTTAGATAGCTGCGTTTTGGATTTAGAAGCAGATATTTCCCTGTGCTTACTGCTGTTTCTTCCATATGCCGGTAATGGGCTGAAAACGCCTGTTTTGGGACTCTGCAGAGAAAGTCTCTGCAGACTGCTGAATCCACACACGGGTTTAACTCTGGAAGTTGAGTGCACACATTGACAACCGTTCTGTTAGATAGCTGCGTTTTGGATTTAGAAGCAGATATTTCCCTGTGCTTACTGCTGTTTCTTCCATATGCCGGTAATGGGCTGAAAACGCCTGTTTTGGGACTCTGCAGAGAAAGTCTCTGCAGACTGCTGAATCCACACACGGGTTTATCTCTGGAAGTTGAGTGCACACATTGACAACCGTTCTGTTAGATAGCTGCGTTTTGGATTTAGAAGCAGATATTTCCCTGTGCTTACTGCTGTTTCTTCCATATGCCGGTAATGGGCTGAAAACGCCTGTTTTGGGACTCTGCAGAGAAAGTCTCTGCAGACTGCTGAATCCACACACGGGTTTAACTCTGGAAGTTGAGTGCACACATTGACAACCGTTCTGTTAGATAGCTGCGTTTTGGATTTAGAAGCACATATTTCCCTGTGCTTACTGCTGTTTCTTCCATATGCCGGTAATGGGCTGAAAACGCCTGTTTTGGGACTCTGCAGAGAAAGTCTCTGCAGACTGCTGAATCCACACACGGGTTTAACTCTGGAAGTTGAGTGCACACATTGACAACCGTTCTGTTAGATAGCTGCGTTTTGGATTTAGAAGCAGATATTTCCCTGTGCTTACTGCTGTTTCTTCCATATGCCGGTAATGGGCTGAAAACGCCTGTTTTGGGACTCTGCAGAGAAAGTCTCTGCAGACTGCTGAATCCACACACGGGTTTAACTCTGGAAGTTGAGTGCACACATTGACAACCGTTCTGTTAGATAGCTGCGTTTTCGATTTAGAAGCAGATATTTCCCTGTGCTTACTGCTGTTTCTTCCATATGCCGGTAATGGGCTGAAAACGCCTGTTTTGGGACTCTGCAGAGAAAGTCTCTGCAGACTGCTGAATCCACACACGGGTTTAACTCTGGAAGTTGAGTGCACACATTGACAACCGTTCTGTTAGATAGCTGCGTTTTGGATTTAGAAGCAGATATTTCCCTGTGCTTACTGCTGTTTCTTCCATATGCCGGTAATGGGCTGAAAACGCCTGTTTTGGGACTCTGCAGAGAAAGTCTCTGCAGACTGCTGAATCCACACACGGGTTTATCTCTGCAAGTTGAGTGCACACATTGACAACCGTTCTGTTAGATAGCTGCGTTTTGGATTTAGAAGCAGATATTTCCTTGTGCTTACTGCTGTTTCTTCCATATGCCGGTAATGGGCTGAAAACGCCTGTTTTGGGACTCTGCAGAGAAAGTCTCTGCAGACTGCTGAATCCACACACGGGTTTAACTCTGGAAGTTGAGTGCACACATTGACAACCGTTCTGTTAGATAGCTGCGTTTTGGATTTAGAAGCAGATATTTCCCTGTGCTTACTGCTGTTTCTTCCATATGCCGGTAATGGGCTGAAAACGCCTGTTTTGGGACTCTGCAGAGAAAGTCTCTGCAGACTGCTGAATCCACACACGGGTTTAACTCTGGAAGTTGAGTGCACACATTGACAACCGTTCTGTTAGATAGCTGCGTTTTGGATTTAGAAGCAGATATTTCCCTGTGCTTACTGCTGTTTCTTCCATATGCCGGTAATGGGCTGAAAACGCCTGTTTTGGGACTCTGCAGAGAAAGTCTCTGCAGACTGCTGAATCCACACACGGGTTTAACTCTGGAAGTTGAGTGCACACATTGACAACCGTTCTGTTAGATAGCTGCGTTTTGGATTTAGAAGCAGATATTTCCCTGTGCTTACTGCTGTTTCTTCCATATGCCGGTAATGGGCTGAAATCGCCTGTTTTGGGACTCTGCAGAGAAAGTCTCTGCAGACTGCTGAATCCACACACGGGTTTAACTCTGGAAGTTGAGTGCACACATTGACAACCGTTCTGTTAGATAGCTGCGTTTTGGATTTAGAAGCAGATATTTCCCTGTGCTTACTGCTGTTTCTTCCATATGCCGGTAATGGGCTGAAAACGCCTGTTTTGGGACTCTGCAGAGAAAGTGTTTGCAGACTGCTGAATCCACACACGGGTTTAACTCTGGAAGTTGAGTGCACACATTGACAACCGTTCTGTTAGATAGCTGCGTTTTGGATTTAGAAGCAGATATTTCCCTGTGCTTACTGCTGTTTCTTCCATATGCCGGTAATGGGCTGAAAACGCCTGTTTTGGGACTCTGCAGAGAAAGTCTCTGCAGACTGCTGAATCCACACACGGGTTTAACTCTGGAAGTTGAGTGCACACATTGACAACCGTTCTGTTAGATAGCTGCGTTTTGGATTTAGAAGCAGATATTTCCCTGTGCTTACTGCTGTTTCTTCCATATGCCGGTAATGGGCTGAAAACGCCTGTTTTGGGACTCTGCAGAGAAAGTCTCTGCAGACTGCTGAATCCACACACGGGTTTAACTCTGGAAGTTGAGTGCACACATTGACAACCGTTCTGTTAGATAGCTGCGTTTTGGATTTAGAAGCAGATATTTCCCTGTGCTTACTGCTGTTTCTTCCATATGCCGGTAATGGGCTGAAAACGCCTGTTTTGGGACTCTGCAGAGAAAGTCTCTGCAGACTGCTGAATCCACACACGGGTTTATCTCTGGAAGTTGAGTGCACACATTGACAACCGTTCTGTTAGATAGCTGCGTTTTGGATTTAGAAGCAGATATTTCCCTGTGCTTACTGCTGTTTCTTCCATATGCCGGTAATGGGCTGAAAACGCCTGTTTTGGGACTCTGCAGAGAAAGTCTCTGCAGACTGCTGAATCCACACACGGGTTTAACTCTGGAAGTTGAGTGCACACATTGACAACCGTTCTGTTAGATAGCTGCGTTTTGGATTTAGAAGCAGATATTTCCCTGTGCTTACTGCTGTTTCTTCCATATGCCGGTAATGGGCTGAAAACGCCTGTTTTGGGACTCTGCAGAGAAAGTCTCTGCAGACTGCTGAATCCACACACGGGTTTAACTCTGGAAGTTGAGTGCACACATTGACAACCGTTCTGTTAGATAGCTGCGTTTTGGATTTAGAAGCAGATATTTCCCTGTGCTTACTGCTGTTTCTTCCATATGCCGGTAATGGGCTGAAAACGCCTGTTTTGGGACTCTGCAGAGAAAGTCTCTGCAGACTGCTGAATCCACACACGGGTTTAACTCTGGAAGTTGAGTGCACACATTGACAACCGTTCTGTTAGATAGCTGCGTTTTGGATTTAGAAGCAGATATTTCCCTGTGCTTACTGCTGTTTCTTCCATATGCCGGTAATGGGCTGAAAACGCCTGTTTTGGGACTCTGCAGAGAAAGTCTCTGCAGACTGCTGAATCCACACACGGGTTTAACTCTGGAAGTTGAGTGCACACATTGACAACCGTTCTGTTAGAGAGCTGCGTTTTGGATTTAGAAGCAGATATTTCCCTGTGCTTACTGCTGTTTCTTCCATATGCCGGTAATGGGCTGAAAACGCTTGTTTTGGGACTCTGCAGAGAAAGTCTCTGCAGACTGCTGAATCCACACACGGGTTTATCTCTGCAAGTTGAGTGCACACATTGACAACCGTTCTGTTAGATAGCTGCGTTTTGGATTTAGAAGCAGATATTTCCTTGTGCTTACTGCTGTTTCTTCCATATGCCGGTAATGGGCTGAAAACGCCTGTTTTGGGACTCTGCAGAGAAAGTCTCTGCAGACTGCTGAATCCACACACGGGTTTAACTCTGGAAGTTGAGTGCACACATTGACAACCGTTCTGTTAGATAGCTGCGTTTTGGATTTAGAAGCAGATATTTCCCTGTGCTTACTGCTGTTTCTTCCATATGCCGGTAATGGGCTGAAAACGCCTGTCTTGGGACTCTGCAGAGAAAGTCTCTGCAGACTGCTGAATCCACACACGGGTTTAACTCTGGAAGTTGAGTGCACACATTGACAACCGTTCTGTTAGATAGCTGCGTTTTGGATTTAGAAGCAGATATTTCCCTGTGCTTACTGCTGTTTCTTCCATATGCCGGTAATGGGCTGAAAACGCCTGTTTTGGGACTCTGCAGAGAAAGTCTCTGCAGACTGCTGAATCCACACACGGGTTTAACTCTGGAAGTTGAGTGCACACATTGACAACCGTTCTGTTAGATAGCTGCGTTTTGGATTTAGAAGCAGATATTTCCCTGTGCTTACTGCTGTTTCTTCCATATGCCGGTAATGGGCTGAAAACGCCTGTTTTGGGACTCTGCAGAGAAAGTCTCTGCAGACTGCTGAATCCACACACGGGTTTAACTCTGGAAGTTGAGTGCACACATTGACAACCGTTCTGTTAGATAGCTGCGTTTTCGATTTAGAAGCAGATATTTCCCTGTGCTTACTGCTGTTTCTTCCATATGCCGGTAATGGGCTGAAAACGCCTGTTTTGGGACTCTGCAGAGAAAGTCTCTGCAGACTGCTGAATCCACACACGGGTTTAACTCTGGAAGTTGAGTGCACACATTGACAACCGTTCTGTTAGATAGCTGCGTTTTCGATTTAGAAGCAGATATTTCCCTGTGCTTACTGCTGTTTCTTCCATATGCCGGTAATGGGCTGAAAACGCCTGTTTTGGGACTCTGCAGAGAAAGTGTTTGCAGACTGCTGAATCCACACACGGGTTTAACTCTGGAAGTTGAGTGCACACATTGACAACCGTTCTGTTAGATAGCTGCGTTTTGGATTTAGAAGCAGATATTTCCCTGTGCTTACTGCTGTTTCTTCCATATGCCGGTAATGGGCTGAAAACGCCTGTTTTGGGACTCTGCAGAGAAAGTGTCTGCAGACTGCTGAATCCACACACGGGTTTAACTCTGGAAGTTGAGTGCACACATTGACAACCGTTCTGTTAGATAGCTGCGTTTTGGATTTAGAAGCAGATATTTCCCTGTGCTTACTGCTGTTTCTTCCATATGCCGGTAATGGGCTGAAAACGCCTGTTTTGGGACTCTGCAGAGAAAGTCTCTGCAGACTGCTGAATCCACACACGGGTTTAACTCTGGAAGTTGAGTGCACACATTGACAACCGTTCTGTTAGATAGCTGCGTTTTGGATTTAGAAGCAGATATTTCCCTGTGCTTACTGCTGTTTCTTCCATATGCCGGTAATGGGCTGAAATCGCCTGTTTTGGGACTCTGCAGAGAAAGTCTCTGCAGACTGCTGAATCCACACACGGGTTTAACTCTGGAAGTTGAGTGCACACATTGACAACCGTTCTGTTAGATAGCTGCGTTTTCGATTTAGAAGCAGATATTTCCCTGTGCTTACTGCTGTTTCTTCCATATGCCGGTAATGGGCTGAAAACGCCTGTTTTGGGACTCTGCAGAGAAAGTCTCTGCAGACTGCTGAATCCACACACGGGTTTATCTCTGCAACTTGAGTGCACACATTGACAACCGTTCTGTTAGATAGCTGCGTTTTGGATTTAGAAGCAGATATTTCCCTGTGCTTACTGCTGTTTCTTCCATATGCCGGTAATGGGCTGAAAACGCCTGTTTTGGGACTCTGCAGAGAAAGTCTCTGCAGACTGCTGAATCCACACACGGGTTTAACTCTGGAAGTTGAGTGCACACATTGACAACCGTTCTGTTAGATAGCTGCGTTTTGGATTTAGAAGCAGATATTTCCCTGTGCTTACTGCTGTTTCTTCCATATGCCGGTAATGGGCTGAAAACGCCTGTTTTGGGACTCTGCAGAGAAAGTCTCTGCAGACTGCTGAATCCACACACGGGTTTAACTCTGGAAGTTGAGTGCACACATTGACAACCGTTCTGTTAGATAGCTGCGTTTTGGATTTAGAAGCAGATATTTCCCTGTGCTTACTGCTGTTTCTTCCATATGCCGGTAATGGGCTGAAAACGCCTGTTTTGGGACTCTGCAGAGAAAGTCTCTGCAGACTGCTGAATCCACACACGGGTTTAACTCTGGAAGTTGAGTGCACACATTGACAACCGTTCTGTTAGATAGCTGCGTTTTGGATTTAGAAGCAGATATTTCCCTGTGCTTACTGCTGTTTCTTCCATATGCCGGTAATGGGCTGAAAACGCCTGTTTTGGGACTCTGCAGAGAAAGTCTCTGCAGACTGCTGAATCCACACACGGGTTTATCTCTGGAAGTTGAGTGCACACATTGACAACCGTTCTGTTAGATAGCTGCGTTTTGGATTTAGAAGCAGATATTTCCCTGTGCTTACTGCTGTTTCTTCCATATGCCGGTAATGGGCTGAAAACGCCTGTTTTGGGACTCTGCAGAGAAAGTCTCTGCAGACTGCTGAATCCACACACGGGTTTAACTCTGGAAGTTGAGTGCACACATTGACAACCGTTCTGTTAGATAGCTGCGTTTTGGATTTAGAAGCAGATATTTCCCTGTGCTTACTGCTGTTTCTTCCATATGCCGGTAATGGGCTGAAAACGCCTGTTTTGGGACTCTGCAGAGAAAGTCTCTGCAGACTGCTGAATCCACACACGGGTTTAACTCTGGAAGTTGAGTGCACACATTGACAACCGTTCTGTTAGATAGCTGCGTTTTCGATTTAGAAGCAGATATTTCCCTGTGCTTACTGCTGTTTCTTCCATATGCCGGTAATGGGCTGAAAACGCCTGTTTTGGGACTCTGCAGAGAAAGTGTTTGCAGACTGCTGAATCCACACACGGGTTTAACTCTGGAAGTTGAGTGCACACATTGACAACCGTTCTGTTAGATAGCTGCGTTTTGGATTTAGAAGCAGATATTTCCCTGTGCTTACTGCTGTTTCTTCCATATGCCGGTAATGGGCTGAAAACGCCTGTTTTGGGACTCTGCAGAGAAAGTGTCTGCAGACTGCTGAATCCACACACGGGTTTAACTCTGGAAGTTGAGTGCACACATTGACAACCGTTCTGTTAGATAGCTGCGTTTTGGATTTAGAAGCAGATATTTCCCTGTGCTTACTGCTGTTTCTTCCATATGCCGGTAATGGGCTGAAAACGCCTGTTTTGGGACTCTGCAGAGAAAGTCTCTGCAGACTGCTGAATCCACACACGGGTTTAACTCTGGAAGTTGAGTGCACACATTGACAACCGTTCTGTTAGATAGCTGCGTTTTGGATTTAGAAGCAGATATTTCCCTGTGCTTACTGCTGTTTCTTCCATATGCCGGTAATGGGCTGAAATCGCCTGTTTTGGGACTCTGCAGAGAAAGTCTCTGCAGACTGCTGAATCCACACACGGGTTTAACTCTGGAAGTTGAGTGCACACATTGACAACCGTTCTGTTAGATAGCTGCGTTTTCGATTTAGAAGCAGATATTTCCCTGTGCTTACTGCTGTTTCTTCCATATGCCGGTAATGGGCTGAAAACGCCTGTTTTGGGACTCTGCAGAGAAAGTCTCTGCAGACTGCTGAATCCACACACGGGTTTATCTCTGCAAATTGAGTGCACACATTGACAACCGTTCTGTTAGATAGCTGCGTTTTGGATTTAGAAGCAGATATTTCCCTGTGCTTACTGCTGTTTCTTCCATATGCCGGTAATGGGCTGAAAACGCCTGTTTTGGGACTCTGCAGAGAAAGTCTCTGCAGACTGCTGAATCCACACACGGGTTTAACTCTGGAAGTTGAGTGCACACATTGACAACCGTTCTGTTAGATAGCTGCGTTTTGGATTTAGAAGCAGATATTTCCCTGTGCTTACTGCTGTTTCTTCCATATGCCGGTAATGGGCTGAAAACGCCTGTCTTGGGACTCTGCAGAGAAAGTCTCTGCAGACTGCTGAATCCACACACGGGTTTATCTCTGGAAGTTGAGTGCACACATTGACAACCGTTCTGTTAGATAGCTGCGTTTTGGATTTAGAAGCAGATATTTCCCTGTGCTTACTGCTGTTTCTTCCATATGCCGGTAATGGGCTGAAAACGCCTGTTTTGGGACTCTGCAGAGAAAGTCTCTGCAGACTGCTGAATCCACACACGGGTTTAACTCTGGAAGTTGAGTGCACACATTGACAACCGTTCTGTTAGATAGCTGCGTTTTGGATTTAGAAGCAGATATTTCCCTGTGCTTACTGCTGTTTCTTCCATATGCCGGTAATGGGCTGAAAACGCCTGTTTTGGGACTCTGCAGAGAAAGTCTCTGCAGACTGCTGAATCCACACACGGGTTTAACTCTGGAAGTTGAGTGCACACATTGACAACCGTTCTGTTAGATAGCTGCGTTTTGGATTTAGAAGCAGATATTTCCCTGTGCTTACTGCTGTTTCTTCCATATGCCGGTAATGGGCTGAAAACGCCTGTTTTGGGACTCTGCAGAGAAAGTCTCTGCAGACTGCTGAATCCACACACGGGTTTATCTCTGGAAGTTGAGTGCACACATTGACAACCGTTCTGTTAGATAGCTGCGTTTTGGATTTAGAAGCAGATATTTCCCTGTGCTTACTGCTGTTTCTTCCATATGCCGGTAATGGGCTGAAAACGCCTGTTTTGGGACTCTGCAGAGAAAGTCTCTGCAGACTGCTGAATCCACACACGGGTTTAACTCTGGAAGTTGAGTGCACACATTGACAACCGTTCTGTTAGATAGCTGCGTTTTGGATTTAGAAGCAGATATTTCCCTGTGCTTACTGCTGTTTCTTCCATATGCCGGTAATGGGCTGAAAACGCCTGTTTTGGGACTCTGCAGAGAAAGTCTCTGCAGACTGCTGAATCCACACACGGGTTTAACTCTGGAAGTTGAGTGCACACATTGACAACCGTTCTGTTAGATAGCTGCGTTTTGGATTTAGAAGCAGATATTTCCCTGTGCTTACTGCTGTTTCTTCCATATGCCGGTAATGGGCTGAAAACGCCTGTTTTGGGACTCTGCAGAGAAAGTCTCTGCAGACTGCTGAATCCACACACGGGTTTAACTCTGGAAGTTGAGTGCACACATTGACAACCGTTCTGTTAGATAGCTGCGTTTTGGATTTAGAAGCAGATATTTCCCTGTGCTTACTGCTGTTTCTTCCATATGCCGGTAATGGGCTGAAAACGCCTGTTTTGGGACTCTGCAGAGAAAGTCTCTGCAGACTGCTGAATCCACACACGGGTTTATCTCTGCAAGTTGAGTGCACACATTGACAACCGTTCTGTTAGATAGCTGCGTTTTGGATTTAGAAGCAGATATTTCCTTGTGCTTACTGCTGTTTCTTCCATATGCCGGTAATGGGCTGAAAACGCCTGTTTTGGGACTCTGCAGAGAAAGTCTCTGCAGACTGCTGAATCCACACACGGGTTTAACTCTGGAAGTTGAGTGCACACATTGACAACCGTTCTGTTAGATAGCTGCGTTTTGGATTTAGAAGCAGATATTTCCCTGTGCTTACTGCTGTTTCTTCCATATGCCGGTAATGGGCTGAAAACGCCTGTCTTGGGACTCTGCAGAGAAAGTCTCTGCAGACTGCTGAATCCACACACGGGTTTAACTCTGGAAGTTGAGTGCACACATTGACAACCGTTCTGTTAGATAGCTGCGTTTTGGATTTAGAAGCAGATATTTCCCTGTGCTTACTGCTGTTTCTTCCATATGCCGGTAATGGGCTGAAAACGCCTGTTTTGGGACTCTGCAGAGAAAGTCTCTGCAGACTGCTGAATCCACACACGGGTTTAACTCTGGAAGTTGAGTGCACACATTGACAACCGTTCTGTTAGATAGCTGCGTTTTCGATTTAGAAGCAGATATTTCCCTGTGCTTACTGCTGTTTCTTCCATATGCCGGTAATGGGCTGAAAACGCCTGTTTTGGGACTCTGCAGAGAAAGTCTCTGCAGACTGCTGAATCCACACACGGGTTTAACTCTGGAAGTTGAGTGCACACATTGACAACCGTTCTGTTAGATAGCTGCGTTTTCGATTTAGAAGCAGATATTTCCCTGTGCTTACTGCTGTTTCTTCCATATGCCGGTAATGGGCTGAAAACGCCTGTTTTGGGACTCTGCAGAGAAAGTCTCTGCAGACTGCTGAATCCACACACGGGTTTAACTCTGGAAGTTGAGTGCACACATTGACAACCGTTCTGTTAGATAGCTGCGTTTTCGATTTAGAAGCAGATATTTCCCTGTGCTTACTGCTGTTTCTTCCATATGCCGGTAATGGGCTGAAAACGCCTGTTTTGGGACTCTGCAGAGAAAGTGTTTGCAGACTGCTGAATCCACACACGGGTTTAACTCTGGAAGTTGAGTGCACACATTGACAACCGTTCTGTTAGATACCTGCGTTTTGGATTTAGAAGCAGATATTTCCCTGTGCTTACTGCTGTTTCTTCCATATGCCGGTAATGGGCTGAAAACCCCTGTTTGGGGATTCTGCAGAGAAAGAGTTTGCAGACTGCTGAATCCACACACGGGTTTAACTCTGGAAGTTGAGTGCACACATTGACAACCGTTCTGTTAGATAGCTGCGTTTCGGATTTAGAAGCAGATATTTCCCTGTGCTTACTGCTGTTTCTTCCATATGCTGGTAAAGGGCTGAAAACGCCTGCTTTGGGACTCTGCAGAGAAAGTGTTTGCAGACTGCTGAATCCACACACGGGTTTAACTCTGGAAGTTGAGTGCACACATTGACAACCGTTCTGTTAGATAGCTGCGTTGTGGATTTAGAAGCAGATATTTCCCTGTGCTTACTGCTGTTTCTTCCATATGCCGGTAATGGGCTGAAAACGCCTGTTTGGGGACTCTGCAGAGAAAGTCTCTGCAGGCTGCTGAATCCACACACGGGTTTAACTCTGGAAGTTGAGTGCACACATTGACAACCGTTCTGTTAGATAGCTGCGTTTTGGATTTAGAAGCAGATATTTCCCTGTGCTTACTGCTGCTTCTTCCATATGCCGGTAATGGGCTGAAAACGCCTGTTTTGGGACTCTGCAGAGAAAGTCTCTGCAGACTGCTGAATCCACACACGGGTTTAACTCTGGAAGTTGAGTGCACACATTGACAACCGTTCTGTTAGATAGCTGCGTTTTGGATTTAGAAGCAGATATTTCCCTGTGCTTACTGCTGTTTCTTCCATATGCCGGTAATGGGCTGAAAACGCCTGTTTTGGGACTCTGCAGAGAAAGTCTCTGCAGACTGCTGAATCCACACACGGGTTTAACTCTGGAAGTTGAGTGCACACATTGACAACCGTTCTGTTAGATAGCTGCGTTTTGGATTTAGAAGCAGATATTTCCCTGTGCTTACTGCTGTTTCTTCCATATGCCGGTAATGGGCTGAAAACGCCTGTTTTGGGACTCTGCAGAGAAAGTCTCTGCAGGCTGCTGAATCCACACACGGGTTTAACTCTGGAAGTTGAGTGCACACATTGACAACCGTTCTGTTAGATAGCTGCGTTTTGGATTTAGAAGCAGATATTTCCCTGTGCTTACTGCTGTTTCTTCCATATGCCGGTAATGGGCTGAAAACGCCTGTTTTGGGACTCTGCAGAGAAAGTCTCTGCAGACTGCTGAATCCACACACGGGTTTAACTCTGGAAGTTGAGTGCACACATTGACAACCGTTCTGTTAGATAGCTGCGTTTTGGATTTAGAAGCAGATATTTCCCTGTGCTTACTGCTGTTTCTTCCATATGCCGGTAATGGGCTGAAAACGCCTGTTTGGGGACTCTGCAGAGAAAGTCTCTGCAGACTGCTGAATCCACACACGGGATTAACTCCGGAAGTTGAGTGCACACATTGACAACCGTTCTGTTAGATAGCTGCGTTTTGGATTTAGAAGCAGATATTTCCCTGTGCTTACTGCTGTTTCTTCCATATGCCGGTAATGGGCTGAAAACGCCTGTTTTGGGACTCTGCAGAGAAAGTCTCTGCAGACTGCTGAATCCACACACGGGTTTAACTCTGGAAGTTGAGTGCACACATTGACAACCGTTCTGTTAGATAGCTGCGTTTTGGATTTAGAAGCAGATATTTCCCTGTGCTTACTGCTGTTTCTTCCATATGCCGGTAATGGGCTGAAAACGCCTGTTTTGGGACTCTGCAGAGAAAGTCTCTGCAGACTGCCGAATCCACACACGGGTTTAACTCTGGAAGCTGAGTGCACACATTGACAACCGTTCTGTTAGATAGCTGCGTTTTGGATTTAGAAGCAGATATTTCCCTGTGCTTACTGCTGTTTCTTCCATATGCCGGTAATGGGCTGAAAACGCCTGTTTTGGGACTCTGCAGAGAAAGTCTCTGCAGACTGCTGTATCCACACACGGGTATAATACTGGAAGTTGAGTGCACACATTGACAACCGTTCTGTTAGATAGCTGCGTTTTGGATTTAGAAGCAGATATTTCCCTGTGCTTACTGCTGTTTCTTCCATATGCCCGTAATGGGCTGAAAACGCCTGTTTGGGGACTCTGCAGAGAAAGTCTCTGCAGGCTGCTGAATCCACACACGGGTTTAACTCTGGAAGTTGAGTGCACACATTGACAACCGTTCTGTTAGATAGCTGCGTTTTGGATTTAGAAGCAGATATTTCCCTGTGCTTACTGCTGTTTCTTCCATATGCCGGTAATGGGCTGAAAACGCCTGTTTTGGGACTCTGCAGAGAAAGTCTCTGCAGGCTGCTGAATCCACACACCGGTTTAACTCTGGAAGTTGAGTGCACACATTGACAACCGTTCTGTTAGATAGCTGCGTTTTGGATTTAGAAGCAGATATTTCCCTGTGCTTACTGCTGTTTCTTCCATATGCCGGTAATGGGCTGAAAACGCCTGTTTTGGGACTCTGCAGAGAAAGTCTCTGCAGGCTGCTGAATCCACACACGGGTTTAACTCTGGAAGTTGAGTGCACACATTGACAACCGTTCTGTTAGATAGCTGCGTTTTGGATTTAGAAGCAGATATTTCCCTGTGCTTACTGCTGTTTCTTCCATATGCCGGTAATGGGCTGAAAACGCCTGTTTTGGGACTCTGCAGAGAAAGTCTCTGCAGGCTGCTGAATCCACACACCGGTTTAACTCTGGAAGTTGAGTGCACACATTGACAACCGTTCTGTTAGATAGCTGCGTTTTGGATTTAGAAGCAGATATTTCCCTGTGCTTACTGCTGTTTCTTCCATATGTCGGTAATGGGCTGAAAACGCCTGTTTGGGGACTCTGCAGAGAAAGTCTCTGCAGACTGCTGAATCCACACACGGGTTTAACTCTGGAAGTTGAGTGCACACATTGACAACCGTTCTGTTAGATAGCTGCGTTTTGGATTTAGAAGCAGATATTTCCCTGTGCTTAATGCTGTTTCTTCCATATGCCGGTAATGGGCTGAAAACGCCTGTTTGGGGACTCTGCAGAGAAAGTCTCTGCAGACTGCTGAATCCACACACGGGTTTAACTCTGGAAGTTGAGTGCACACATTGACAACCGTTCTGTTAGATAGCTGCGTTTTGGATTTAGAAGCAGATATTTCCCTGTGCTTACTGCTGTTTCTTCCATATGCCGGTAATGGGCTGAAAACGCCTGTTTTGGGACTCTGCAGAGAAAGTCTCTGCAGGCTGCTGAATCCACACACCGGTTTAACTCTGGAAGTTGAGTGCACACATTGACAACCGTTCTGTTAGATAGCTGCGTTTTGGATTTAGAAGCAGATATTTCCCTGTGCTTACTGCTGTTTCTTCCATATGCCGGTAATGGGCTGAAAACGCCTGTTTGGGGACTCTGCAGAGAAAGTCTCTGCAGGCTGCTGAATCCACACACGGGTTTAACTCTGGAAGTTGAGTGCACACATTGACAACCGTTCTGTTAGATAGCTGCGTTTTGGATTTAGAAGCAGATATTTCCCTGTGCTTACTGCTGTTTCTTCCATATGCCGGTAATGGGCTGAAAACGCCTGTTTTGGGACTCTGCAGAGAAAGTCTCTGCAGGCTGCTGAATCCACACACCGGTTTAACTCTGGAAGTTGAGTGCACACATTGACAACCGTTCTGTTAGATAGCTGCGTTTTGGATTTAGAAGCAGATATTTCCCTGTGCTTACTGCTGTTTCTTCCATATGTCGGTAATGGGCTGAAAACGCCTGTTTGGGGACTCTGCAGAGAAAGTCTCTGCAGACTGCTGAATCCACACACGGGTTTAACTCTGGAAGTTGAGTGCACACATTGACAACCGTTCTGTTAGATAGCTGCGTTTTGGATTTAGAAGCAGATATTTCCCTGTGCTTAATGCTGTTTCTTCCATATGCCGGTAATGGGCTGAAAACGCCTGTTTGGGGACTCTGCAGAGAAAGTCTCTGCAGACTGCTGAATCCACACACGGGTTTAACTCTGGAAGTTGAGTGCACACATTGACAACCGTTCTGTTAGATAGCTGCGTTTTGGATTTAGAAGCAGATATTTCCCTGTGCTTACTGCTGTTTCTTCCATATGCCGGTAATGGGCTGAAAACGCCTGTTTTGGGACTCTGCAGAGAAAGTCTCTGCAGACTGCCGAATCCACACACGGGTTTAACTCTGGAAGCTGAGTGCACACATTGACAACCGTTCTGTTAGATAGCTGCGTTTTGGATTTAGAAGCAGATATTTCCCTGTGCTTACTGCTGTTTCTTCCATATGCCGGTAATGGGCTGAAAACGCCTGTTTTGGGACTCTGCAGAGAAAGTCTCTGCAGACTGCTGAATCCACACACGGGTTTAACTCTGGAAGTTGAGTGCACACATTGACAACCGTTCTGTTAGATAGCTGCGTTTTGGATTTAGAAGCAGATATTTCCCTTTGCTTACTGCTGTTTCTTCCATATGCTGGTAAAGGGCTGAAAACGCCTCTTTTGGGACTCTGCAGAGAAAGTGTTTGCAGACTGCTGAATCCACACACGGGTTTAACTCTGGAAGTTGAGTGCACACATTGACAACCGTTCTGTTAGGTACCTGCGTTGTGGATTTAGAAGCAGATATTTCCCTGTGCTTACTGCTGTTTCTTCCATATGCCGGTAATGGGCTGAAAACGCCTGTTTTGGGACTCTGCAGAGAAAGTGTTTGCAGACTGCTGAATCCACACACGGGTTTAACTCTGGAAGTTGAGTGCACACATTGACAACCGTTCTGTTAGATAGCTGTGTTTTGGATTTAGAAGCAGATATTTCCCTGGGCTTACTGCTGTTTCTTCCATATGCCGGTAATGGGCTGAAAACGCCTGTTTTGGGACTCTGCAGAGAAAGTGTTTGCAGACTCCTGAATCCACACACGGGTTTAACTCTGGAAGTTGAGTGCACACATTGACAACCGTTCTGTTAGATAGCTGCGTTTTCGATTTAGAAGCAGATATTTCCCTGTGCTTACTGCTGTTTCTTCCATATGCCGGTAATGGGCTGAAAACGCCTGTTTTGGGACTCTGCAGAGAAAGTCTCTGCAGACTGCTGAATCCACACACGGGTTTAACTCTGGAAGTTGAGTGCACACATTGACAACCGTTCTGTTAGATAGCTGCGTTTTGGATTTAGAAGCAGATATTTCCCTGGGCTTACTGCTGTTTCTTCCATATGCCGGTAATGGGCTGAAAACGCCTGTTTGGGGACTCTGCAGAGAAAGTCTCTGCAGGCTGCTGAATCCACACACGGGTTTAACTCTGGAAGTTGTGTGCACACATTGACAACCGTTCTGTTAGATAGCTGCGTTTTGGATTTAGAAGCAGATATTTCCCTGTGCTTACTGCTGTTTCTTCCATATGCCGGTAATGGGCTGAAAACGCCTGTTTTGGGACTCTGCAGAGAAAGTCTCTGCAGGCTGCTGAATCCACACACCGGTTTAACTCTGGAAGTTGAGTGCACACATTGACAACCGTTGTGTTAGATAGCTGCGTTTTGGATTTAGAAGCAGATATTTCCCTGTGCTTACTGCTGTTTCTTCCATATGCCGGTAATGGGCTGAAAACGCCTGTTTTGGGACTCTGCAGAGAAAGTCTCTGCAGACTGCTGAATCCACACACGGGTTTAACTCTGGAAGTTGAGTGCACACATTGACAACCGTTCTGTTAGATAGCTGCGTTTTGGATTTAGAAGCAGATATTTCCCTGTGCTTACTGCTGTTTCTTCCATATGCCGGTAATGGGCTGAAAACGCCTGTTTGGGGACTCTGCAGAGAAAGTCTCTGCAGACTGCTGAATCCACACACGGGATTAACTCCGGAAGTTGAGTGGACACATTGACAACCGTTCTGTTAGATAGCTGCGTTTTGGATTTAGAAGCAGATATTTCCCTGTGCTTACTGCTGTTTCTTCCATATGCCGGTAATGGGCTGAAAACGCCTGTTTTGGGACTCTGCAGAGAAAGTCTCTGCAGACTGCTGAATCCACACACGGGTTTAACTCTGGAAGTTGAGTGCACACATTGACAACCGTTCTGTTAGATAGCTGCGTTTTGGATTTAGAAGCAGATATTTCCCTGTGCTTACTGCTGTTTCTTCCATATGCCGGTAATGGGCTGAAAACGCCTGTTTGGGGACTCTGCAGAGAAAGTCTCTGCAGACTGCCGAATCCACACACGGGTTTAACTCTGGAAGCTGAGTGCACACATTGACAACCGTTCTGTTAGATAGCTGCGTTTTGGATTTAGAAGCAGATATTTCCCTGTGCTTACTGCTGTTTCTTCCATATGCCGGTAATGGGCTGAAAACGCCTGTTTTGGGACTCTGCAGAGAAAGTCTCTGCAGACTGCTGTATCCACACACGGGTATAACTCTGGAAGTTGAGTGCACACATTGACAACCGTTCTGTTAGATAGCTGCGTTTTGGATTTAGAAGCAGATATTTCCCTGTGCTTACTGCTGTTTCTTCCATATGCCGGTAATGGGCTGAAAACGCCTGTTTGGGGACTCTGCAGAGAAAGTCTCTGCAGGCTGCTGAATCCACACACGGGTTTAACTCTGGAAGTTGAGTGCACACATTGACAACCGTTCTGTTAGATAGCTGCGTTTTGGATTTAGAAGCAGATATTTCCCTGTGCTTACTGCTGTTTCTTCCATATGCCGGTAATGGGCTGAAAACGCCTGTTTTGGGACTCTGCAGAGAAAGTCTCTGCAGGCTGCTGAATCCACACACCGGTTTAACTCTGGAAGTTGAGTGCACACATTGACAACCGTTCTGTTAGATAGCTGCGTTTTGGATTTAGAAGCAGATATTTCCCTGTGCTTACTGCTGTTTCTTCCATATGTCGGTAATGGGCTGAAAACGCCTGTTTGGGGACTCTGCAGAGAAAGTCTCTGCAGACTGCTGAATCCACACACGGGTTTAACTCTGGAAGTTGAGTGCACACATTGACAACCGTTCTGTTAGATAGCTGCGTTTTGGATTTAGAAGCAGATATTTCCCTGTGCTTACTGCTGTTTCTTCCATATGCCGGTAATGGGCTGAAAACGCCTGTTTTGGGACTCTGCAGAGAAAGTCTCTGCAGACTTCTGAATCCACACACGGGTTTAACTCTGGAAGTTGAGTGCACACATTGACAACCGTTCTGTTAGATAGCTGCGTTTTGGATTTAGAAGCAGATATTTCCCTGGGCTTACTGCTGTTTCTTCCATATGCCGGTAATGGGCTGAAAACGCCTGTTTTGGGACTCTGCAGAGAAAGTGTTTGCAGACTGCTGAATCCACACACGGGTTTAACTCTGGAAGTTGAGTGCACACATTGACAACCGTTCTGTTAGATACCTGCGTTTTGGATTTAGAAGCAGATATTTCCCTGTGCTTACTGCTGTTTCTTCCATATGCCGGTAATGGGCTGAAAACCCCTGTTTGGGGACTCTGCAGAGAAAGAGTTTGCAGACTGCTGAATCCACACACGGGTTTAACTCTGGAAGTTGAGTGCACACATTGACAACCGTTCTGTTAGATAGCTGCGTTTCGGATTTAGAAGCAGATATTTCCCTGTGCTTACTGCTGTTTCTTCCATATGCTGGTAAAGGGCTGAAAACGCCTGCTTTGGGACTCTGCAGAGAAAGTGTTTGCAGACTGCTGAATCCACACACGGGTTTAACTCTGGAAGTTGAGTGCACACATTGACAACCGTTCTGTTAGATAGCTGCGTTGTGGATTTAGAAGCAGATATTTCCCTGTGCTTACTGCTGTTTCTTCCATATGCCGGTAATGGGCTGAAAACGCCTGTTTGGGGACTCTGCAGAGAAAGTCTCTGCAGGCTGCTGAATCCAACACACGGGTTTAACTCTGGAAGTTGAGTGCACACATTGACAACCGTTCTGTTAGATAGCTGCGTTTTGGATTTAGAAGCAGATATTTCCCTGTGCTTACTGCTGCTTCTTCCATATGCCGGTAATGGGCTGAAAACGCCTGTTTTGGGACTCTGCAGAGAAAGTCTCTGCAGACTGCTGAATCCACACACGGGTTTAACTCTGGAAGTTGAGTGCACACATTGACAACCGTTCTGTTAGATAGCTGCGTTTTGGATTTAGAAGCAGATATTTCCCTGTGCTTACTGCTGTTTCTTCCATATGCCGGTAATGGGCTGAAAACGCCTGTTTTGGGACTCTGCAGAGAAAGTCTCTGCAGACTGCTGAATCCACACACGGGTTTAACTCTGGAAGTTGAGTGCACACATTGACAACCGTTCTGTTAGATAGCTGCGTTTTGGATTTAGAAGCAGATATTTCCCTGTGCTTACTGCTGTTTCTTCCATATGCCGGTAATGGGCTGAAAACGCCTGTTTGGGGACTCTGCAGAGAAAGTCTCTGCAGACTGCTGAATCCACACACGGGTTTAACTCTGGAAGTTGAGTGCACACATTGACAACCGTTCTGTTAGATAGCTGCGTTTTGGATTTAGAAGCAGATATTTCCCTGTGCTTACTGCTGTTTCTTCCATATGCCGGTAATGGGCTGAAAACGCCTGTTTTGGGACTCTGCAGAGAAAGTCTCTGCAGGCTGCTGAATCCACACACGGGTTTAACTCTGGAAGTTGAGTGCACACATTGACAACCGTTCTGTTAGATAGCTGCGTTTTGGATTTAGAAGCAGATATTTCCCTGTGCTTACTGCTGTTTCTTCCATATGCCGGTAATGGGCTGAAAACGCCTGTTTTGGGACTCTGCAGAGAAAGTCTCTGCAGACTGCTGAATCCACACACGGGTTTAACTCTGGAAGTTGAGTGCACACATTGACAACCGTTCTGTTAGATAGCTGCGTTTTGGATTTAGAAGCAGATATTTCCCTGTGCTTACTGCTGTTTCTTCCATATGCCGGTAATGGGCTGAAAACGCCTGTTTGGGGACTCTGCAGAGAAAGTCTCTGCAGACTGCTGAATCCACACACGGGATTAACTCCGGAAGTTGAGTGCACACATTGACAACCGTTCTGTTAGATAGCTGCGTTTTGGATTTAGAAGCAGATATTTCCCTGTGCTTACTGCTGTTTCTTCCATATGCCGGTAATGGGCTGAAAACGCCTGTTTTGGGACTCTGCAGAGAAAGTCTCTGCAGACTGCTGAATCCACACACGGGTTTAACTCTGGAAGTTGAGTGCACACATTGACAACCGTTCTGTTAGATAGCTGCGTTTTGGATTTAGAAGCAGATATTTCCCTGTGCTTACTGCTGTTTCTTCCATATGCCGGTAATGGGCTGAAAACGCCTGTTTGGGGACTCTGCAGAGAAAGTCTCTGCAGACTGCCGAATCCACACACGGGTTTAACTCTGGAAGCTGAGTGCACACATTGACAACCGTTCTGTTAGATAGCTGCGTTTTGGATTTAGAAGCAGATATTTCCCTGTGCTTACTGCTGTTTCTTCCATATGCCGGTAATGGGCTGAAAACGCCTGTTTTGGGACTCTGCAGAGAAAGTCTCTGCAGACTGCTGTATCCACACACGGGTATAACTCTGGAAGCTGAGTGCACACATTGACAACCGTTCTGTTAGATAGCTGCGTTTTGGATTTAGAAGCAGATATTTCCCTGTGCTTACTGCTGTTTCTTCCATATGCCGGTAATGGGCTGAAAACGCCTGTTTGGGGACTCTGCAGAGAAAGTCTCTGCAGGCTGCTGAATCCACACACGGGTTTAACTCTGGAAGTTGAGTGCACACATTGACAACCGTTCTGTTAGATAGCTGCGTTTTGGATTTAGAAGCAGATATTTCCCTGTGCTTACTGCTGTTTCTTCCATATGCCGGTAATGGGCTGAAAACGCCTGTTTTGGGACTCTGCAGAGAAAGTCTCTGCAGACTGCTGAATCCACACACGGGTTTAACTCTGGAAGTTGAGTGCACACATTGACAACCGTTCTGTTAGATAGCTGCGTTTTGGATTTAGAAGCAGATATTTCCCTGTGCTTACTGCTGTTTCTTCCATATGTCGGTAATGGGCTGAAAACGCCTGTTTGGGGACTCTGCAGAGAAAGTCTCTGCAGACTGCTGAATCCACACACGGGTTTAACTCTGGAAGTTGAGTGCACACATTGACAACCGTTCTGTTAGATAGCTGCGTTTTGGATTTAGAAGCAGATATTTCCCTGTGCTTAATGCTGTTTCTTCCATATGCCGGTAATGGGCTGAAAACGCCTGTTTGGGGACTCTGCAGAGAAAGTCTCTGCAGACTGCTGAATCCACACACGGGTTTAACTCTGGAAGTTGAGTGCACACATTGACAACCGTTCTGTTAGATAGCTGCGTTTTGGATTTAGAAGCAGATATTTCCCTGTGCTTACTGCTGTTTCTTCCATATGCCGGTAATGGGCTGAAAACGCCTGTTTTGGGACTCTGCAGAGAAAGTCTCTGCAGACTGCTGAATCCACACACGGGTTTAACTCTGGAAGCTGAGTGCACACATTGACAACCGTTCTGTTAGATAGCTGCGTTTTGGATTTAGAAGCAGATATTTCCCTGTGCTTACTGCTGTTTCTTCCATATGCCGGTAATGGGCTGAAAACGCCTGTTTTGGGACTCTGCAGAGAAAGTCTCTGCAGACTGCTGAATCCACACACGGGTTTAACTCTGGAAGTTGAGTGCACACATTGACAACCGTTCTGTTAGATAGCTGCGTTTTGGATTTAGAAGCAGATATTTCCCTGTGCTTACTGCTGTTTCTTCCATATGCCGGTAATGGGCTGAAAACGCCTGTTTTGGGACTCTGCAGAGAAAGTCTCTGCAGACTGCTGAATCCACACACGGGTTTAACTCTGGAAGTTGAGTGCACACATTGACAACCGTTCTGTTAGATAGCTGCGTTTTGGATTTAGAAGCAGATATTTCCCTGTGCTTACTGCTGTTTCTTCCATATGCCGGTAATGGGCTGAAAACGCCTGTTTGGGGACTCTGCAGAGAAAGTCTCTGCAGACTGCTGAATCCACACACGGGTTTAACTCTGGAAGTTGAGTGCACACATTGACAACCGTTCTGTTAGATAGCTGCGTTTTGGATTTAGAAGCAGATATTTCCCTGTGCTTACTGCTGTTTCTTCCATATGCCGGTAATGGGCTGAAAACGCCTGTTTTGGGACTCTGCAGAGAAAGACTCTGCAGGCTGCTGAATCCACACACGGGTTTAACTCTGGAAGTTGAGTGCACACATTGACAACCGTTCTGTTAGATAGCTGCGTTTTGGATTTAGAAGCAGATATTTCCCTGTGCTTACTGCTGTTTCTTCCATATGCCGGTAATGGGCTGAAAACGCCTGTTTGGGGACTCTGCAGAGAAAGTCTCTGCAGGCTGCTGAATCCACACACGGGTTTAACTCTGGAAGTTGAGTGCACACATTGACAACCGTTCTGTTAGATAGCTGCGTTTTGGATTTAGAAGCAGATATTTCCCTGTGCTTACTGCTGTTTCTTCCATATGCCGGTAATGGGCTGAAAACGCCTGTTTTGGGACTCTGCAGAGAAAGTCTCTGCAGACTGCTGAATCCACACACGGGTTTAACTCTGGAAGTTGAGTGCACACATTGACAACCGTTCTGTTAGATAGCTGCGTTTTGGATTTAGAAGCAGATATTTCCCTGTGCTTACTGCTGTTTCTTCCATATGCCGGTAATGGGCTGAAAACGCCTGTTTGGGGACTCTGCAGAGAAAGTCTCTGCAGACTGCTGAATCCACACACGGGTTTAACTCTGGAAGTTGAGTGCACACATTGACAACCGTTCTGTTAGATAGCTGCGTTTTGGATTTAGAAGCAGATATTTCCCTGTGCTTACTGCTGTTTCTTCCATATGCCGGTAATGGGCTGAAAACGCCTGTTTGGGGACTCTGCAGAGAAAGTCTCTGCAGACTGCTGAATCCACACACGGGTTTAACTCTGGAAGTTGAGTGCACACATTGACAACCGTTCTGTTAGATAGCTGCGTTTTGGATTTAGAAGCAGATATTTCCCTGTGCTTACTGCTGTTTCTTCCATATGCCGGTAATGGGCTGAAAACGCCTGTTTGGGGACTCTGCAGAGAAAGTCTCTGCAGACTGCTGAATCCACACACGGGTTTAACTCTGGAAGTTGAGTGCACACATTGACAACCGCTCTGTTAGATAGCTGCGTTTTGGATTTAGAAGCAGATATTTCCCTGTGCTTACTGCTGTTTCTTCCATATGCCGGTAATGGGCTGAAAACGCCTGTTTTGGGACTCTGCAGAGAAAGTCTCTGCAGACTGCTGAATCCACACACGAGTTTAACTCTGGAAGTTGAGTGCACACATTGACAACCGTTCTGTTAGATAGCTGCGTTTTGGATTTAGAAGCAGATATTTCCCTGTGCTTACTGCTGTTTCTTCCATATGCCGGTAATGGGCTGAAAACGCCTGTTTTGGGACTCTGCAGAGAAAGTCTCTGCAGACTGCTGAATCCACACACGGGTTTAACTCTGGAAGTTGAGTGCACACATTGACAACCGTTCTGTTAGATAGCTGCGTTTTGGATTTAGAAGCAGATATTTCCCTGTGCTTACTGCTGTTTCTTCCATATGCCGGTAATGGGCTGAAAACGCCTGTTTGGGGACTCTGCAGAGAAAGTCTCTGCAGACTGCTGGATCCACACACGGGTTTAACTCTGGAAGTTGAGTGCACACATTGACAACCGTTCTGTTAGATAGCTGCGTTTTGGATTTAGAAGCAGATATTTCCCTGTGCTTACTGCTGTTTCTTCCATATGCCGGTAATGGGCTGAAAACGCCTGTTTTGGGACTCTGCAGAGAAAGTCTCTGCAGACTGCTGAATCCACACACGGGTTTAACTCTGGAAGTTGAGTGCACACATTGACAACCGTTCTGTTAGATAGCTGCGTTTTGGATTTAGAAGCAGATATTTCCCTGTGCTTACTGCTGTTTCTTCCATATGCCGGTAATGGGCTGAAAACGCCTGTTTGGGGACTCTGCAGAGAAAGTCTCTGCAGACTGCTGAATCCACACACGGGTTTAACTCTGGAAGTTGAGTGCACACATTGACAACCGTTCTGTTAGATAGCTGCGTTTTGGATTTAGAAGCAGATATTTCCCTGTGCTTACTGCTGTTTCTTCCATATGCCGGTAATGGGCTGAAAACGCCTGTTTGGGGACTCTGCAGAGAAAGTCTCTGCAGACTGCTGAATCCACACACGGGTTTAACTCTGGAAGTTGAGTGCACACATTGACAACCGTTCTGTTAGATAGCTGCGTTTTGGATTTAGAAGCAGATATTTCCCTGTGCTTACTGCTGTTTCTTCCATATGCCGGTAATGGGCTGAAAACGCCTGTTTTGGGACTCTGCAGAGAAAGTCTCTGCAGGCTGCTGAATCCACACACGGGTTTAACTCTGGAAGTTGAGTGCACACATTGACAACCGTTCTGTTAGATAGCTGCGTTTTGGAATTTAGAAGCAGATATTTCCCTGTGCTTACTGCTGTTTCTTCCATATGCCGGTAATGGGCTGAAAACGCCTGTTTTGGGACTCTGCAGAGAAAGTCTCTGCAGACTGCTGAATCCACACACGGGTTTAACTCTGGAAGTTGAGTGCACACATTGACAACCGTTCTGTTAGATAGCTGCGTTTTGGATTTAGAAGCAGATATTTCCCTGTGCTTACTGCTGTTTCTTCCATATGCCGGTAATGGGCTGAAAACGCCTGTTTGGGGACTCTGCAGAGAAAGTCTCTGCAGACTGCTGAATCCACACACGGGATTAACTCCGGAAGTTGAGTGCACACATTGACAACCGTTCTGTTAGATAGCTGCGTTTTGGATTTAGAAGCAGATATTTCCCTGTGCTTACTGCTGTTTCTTCCATATGCCGGTAATGGGCTGAAAACGCCTGTTTTGGGACTCTGCAGAGAAAGTCTCTGCAGACTGCTGAATCCACACACGGGTTTAACTCTGGAAGTTGAGTGCACACATTGACAACCGTTCTGTTAGATAGCTGCGTTTTGGATTTAGAAGCAGATATTTCCCTGTGCTTACTGCTGTTTCTTCCATATGCCGGTAATGGGCTGAAAACGCCTGTTTGGGGACTCTGCAGAGAAAGTCTCTGCAGACTGCCGAATCCACACACGGGTTTAACTCTGGAAGCTGAGTGCACACATTGACAACCGTTCTGTTAGATAGCTGCGTTTTGGATTTAGAAGCAGATATTTCCCTGTGCTTACTGCTGTTTCTTCCATATGCCGGTAATGGGCTGAAAACGCCTGTTTTGGGACTCTGCAGAGAAAGTCTCTGCAGACTGCTGTATCCACACACGGGTATAACTCTGGAAGTTGAGTGCACACATTGACAACCGTTCTGTTAGATAGCTGCGTTTTGAATTTAGAAGCAGATATTTCCCTGTGCTTACTGCTGTTTCTTCCATATGCCGGTAATGGGCTGAAAACGCCTGTTTGGGGACTCTGCAGAGAAAGTCTCTGCAGGCTGCTGAATCCACACACGGGTTTAACTCTGGAAGTTGAGTGCACACATTGACAACCGTTCTGTTAGATAGCTGCGTTTTGGATTTAGAAGCAGATATTTCCCTGTGCTTACTGCTGTTTCTTCCATATGCCGGTAATGGGCTGAAAACGCCTGTTTTGGGACTCTGCAGAGAAAGTCTCTGCAGGCTGCTGAATCCACACACCGGTTTAACTCTGGAAGTTGAGTGCACACATTGACAACCGTTCTGTTAGATAGCTGCGTTTTGGATTTAGAAGCAGATATTTCCCTGTGCTTACTGCTGTTTCTTCCATATGTCGGTAATGGGCTGAAAACGCCTGTTTGGGGACTCTGCAGAGAAAGTCTCTGCAGACTGCTGAATCCACACACGGGTTTAACTCTGGAAGTTGAGTGCACACATTGACAACCGTTCTGTTAGATAGCTGCGTTTTGGATTTAGAAGCAGATATTTCCCTGTGCTTAATGCTGTTTCTTCCATATGCCGGTAATGGGCTGAAAACGCCTGTTTGGGGACTCTGCAGAGAAAGTCTCTGCAGACTGCTGAATCCACACACGGGTTTAACTCTGGAAGTTGAGTGCACACATTGACAACCGTTCTGTTAGATAGCTGCGTTTTGGATTTAGAAGCAGATATTTCCCTGTGCTTACTGCTGTTTCTTCCATATGCCGGTAATGGGCTGAAAACGCCTGTTTTGGGACTCTGCAGAGAAAGTCTCTGCAGACTGCCGAATCCACACACGGGTTTAACTCTGGAAGCTGAGTGCACACATTGACAACCGTTCTGTTAGATAGCTGCGTTTTGGATTTAGAAGCAGATATTTCCCTGTGCTTACTGCTGTTTCTTCCATATGCCGGTAATGGGCTGAAAACGCCTGTTTTGGGACTCTGCAGAGAAAGTCTCTGCAGACTGCTGAATCCACACACGGGTTTAACTCTGGAAGTTGAGTGCACACATTGACAACAGTTCTGTTAGATAGCTGCGTTTTGGATTTAGAAGCAGATATTTCCCTGTGCTTACTGCTGTTTCTTCCATATGCTGGTAAAGGGCTGAAAACGCCTCTTTTGGGACTCTGCAGAGAAAGTGTTTGCAGACTGCTGAATCCACACACGGGTTTAACTCTGGAAGTTGAGTGCACACATTGACAACCGTTCTGTTAGGTACCTGCGTTGTGGATTTAGAAGCAGATATTTCCCTGTGCTTACTGCTGTTTCTTCCATATGCCGGTAATGGGCTGAAAACGCCTGTTTTGGGACTCTGCAGAGAAAGTGTTTGCAGACTGCTGAATCCACACACGGGTTTAACTCTGGAAGTTGAGTGCACACATTGACAACCGTTCTGTTAGATAGCTGTGTTTTGGATTTAGAAGCAGATATTTCCCTGGGCTTACTGCTGTTTCTTCCATATGCCGGTAATGGGCTGAAAACGCCTGTTTTGGGACTCTGCAGAGAAAGTGTTTGCAGACTCCTGAATCCACACACGGGTTTAACTCTGGAAGTTGAGTGCACACATTGACAACCGTTCTGTTAGATAGCTGCGTTTTGGATTTAGAAGCAGATATTTCCCTGTGCTTACTGCTGTTTCTTCCATATGCCGGTAATGGGCTGAAAACGCCTGTTTTGGGACTCTGCAGAGAAAGTCTCTGCAGACTTCTGAATCCACACACGGGTTTAACTCTGGAAGTTGAGTGCACACATTGACAACCGTTCTGTTAGATAGCTGCGTTTTGGATTTAGAAGCAGATATTTCCCTGGGCTTACTGCTGTTTCTTCCATATGCCGGTAATGGGCTGAAAACGCCTGTTTTGGGACTCTGCAGAGAAAGTGTTTGCAGACTGCTGAATCCACACACGGGTTTAACTCTGGAAGTTGAGTGCACACATTGACAACCGTTCTGTTAGATACCTGCGTTTTGGATTTAGAAGCAGATATTTCCCTGTGCTTACTGCTGTTTCTTCCATATGCCGGTAATGGGCTGAAAACCCCTGTTTGGGGACTCTGCAGAGAAAGAGTTTGCAGACTGCTGAATCCACACACGGGTTTAACTCTGGAAGTTGAGTGCACACATTGACAACCGTTCTGTTAGATAGCTGCGTTTCGGATTTAGAAGCAGATATTTCCCTGTGCTTACTGCTGTTTCTTCCATATGCTGGTAAAGGGCTGAAAACGCCTGCTTTGGGACTCTGCAGAGAAAGTGTTTGCAGACTGCTGAATCCACACACGGGTTTAACTCTGGAAGTTGAGTGCACACATTGACAACCGTTCTGTTAGATAGCTGCGTTGTGGATTTAGAAGCAGATATTTCCCTGTGCTTACTGCTGTTTCTTCCATATGCCGGTAATGGGCTGAAAACGCCTGTTTGGGGACTCTGCAGAGAAAGTCTCTGCAGGCTGCTGAATCCACACACGGGTTTAACTCTGGAAGTTGAGTGCACACATTGACAACCGTTCTGTTAGATAGCTGCGTTTTGGATTTAGAAGCAGATATTTCCCTGTGCTTACTGCTGCTTCTTCCATATGCCGGTAATGGGCTGAAAACGCCTGTTTTGGGACTCTGCAGAGAAAGTCTCTGCAGACTGCTGAATCCACACACGGGTTTAACTCTGGAAGTTGAGTGCACACATTGACAACCGTTCTGTTAGATAGCTGCGTTTTGGATTTAGAAGCAGATATTTCCCTGTGCTTACTGCTGTTTCTTCCATATGCCGGTAATGGGCTGAAAACGCCTGTTTTGGGACTCTGCAGAGAAAGTCTCTGCAGGCTGCTGAATCCACACACGGGTTTAACTCTGGAAGTTGAGTGCACACATTGACAACCGTTCTGTTAGATAGCTGCGTTTTGGATTTAGAAGCAGATATTTCCCTGTGCTTACTGCTGTTTCTTCCATATGCCGGTAATGGGCTGAAAACGCCTGTTTTGGGACTCTGCAGAGAAAGTCTCTGCAGACTGCTGAATCCACACACGGGTTTAACTCTGGAAGTTGAGTGCACACATTGACAACCGTTCTGTTAGATAGCTGCGTTTTGGATTTAGAAGCAGATATTTCCCTGAGCTTACTGCTGTTTCTTCCATATGCCGGTAATGGGCTGAAAACGCCTGTTTGGGGACTCTGCAGAGAAAGTCTCTGCAGACTGCTGAATCCACACACGGGATTAACTCCGGAAGTTGAGTGGACACATTGACAACCGTTCTGTTAGATAGCTGCGTTTTGGATTTAGAAGCAGATATTTCCCTGTGCTTACTGCTGTTTCTTCCATATGCCGGTAATGGGCTGAAAACGCCTGTTTTGGGACTCTGCAGAGAAAGTCTCTGCAGACTGCTGAATCCACACACGGGTTTAACTCTGGAAGTTGAGTGCACACATTGACAACCGTTCTGTTAGATAGCTGCGTTTTGGATTTAGAAGCAGATATTTCCCTGTGCTTACTGCTGTTTCTTCCATATGCCGGTAATGGGCTGAAAACGCCTGTTTGGGGACTCTGCAGAGAAAGTCTCTGCAGACTGCCGAATCCACACACGGGTTTAACTCTGGAAGCTGAGTGCACACATTGACAACCGTTCTGTTAGATAGCTGCGTTTTGGATTTAGAAGCAGATATTTCCCTGTGCTTACTGCTGTTTCTTCCATATGCCGGTAATGGGCTGAAAACGCCTGTTTTGGGACTCTGCAGAGAAAGTCTCTGCAGACTGCTGTATCCACACACGGGTATAACTCTGGAAGTTGAGTGCACACATTGACAACCGTTCTGTTAGATAGCTGCGTTTTGGATTTAGAAGCAGATATTTCCCTGTGCTTACTGCTGTTTCTTCCATATGCCGGTAATGGGCTGAAAACGCCTGTTTGGGGACTCTGCCGAGAAAGTCTCTGCAGGCTGCTGAATCCACACACGGGTTTAACTCTGGAAGTTGAGTGCACACATTGACAACCGTTCTGTTAGATAGCTGCGTTTTGGATTTAGAAGCAGATATTTCCCTGTGCTTACTGCTGTTTCTTCCATATGCCGGTAATGGGCTGAAAACGCCTGTTTTGGGACTCTGCAGAGAAAGTCTCTGCAGGCTGCTGAATCCACACACCGGTTTAACTCTGGAAGTTGAGTGCACACATTGACAACCGTTCTGTTAGATAGCTGCGTTTTGGATTTAGAAGCAGATATTTCCCTGTGCTTACTGCTGTTTCTTCCATATGTCGGTAATGGGCTGAAAACGCCTGTTTGGGGACTCTGCAGAGAAAGTCTCTGCAGACTGCTGAATCCACACACGGGTTTAACTCTGGAAGTTGAGTGCACACATTGACAACCGTTCTGTTAGATAGCTGCGTTTTGGATTTAGAAGCAGATATTTCCCTGTGCTTACTGCTGTTTCTTCCATATGCCGGTAATGGGCTGAAAACGCCTGTTTTGGGACTCTGCAGAGAAAGTCTCTGCAGACTTCTGAATCCACACACGGGTTTAACTCTGGAAGTTGAGTGCACACATTGACAACCGTTCTGTTAGATAGCTGCGTTTTGGATTTAGAAGCAGATATTTCCCTGGGCTTACTGCTGTTTCTTCCATATGCCGGTAATGGGCTGAAAACGCCTGTTTTGGGACTCTGCAGAGAAAGTGTTTGCAGACTGCTGAATCCACACACGGGTTTAACTCTGGAAGTTGAGTGCACACATTGACAACCGTTCTGTTAGATACCTGCGTTTTGGATTTAGAAGCAGATATTTCCCTGTGCTTACTGCTGTTTCTTCCATATGCCGGTAATGGGCTGAAAACCCCTGTTTGGGGACTCTGCAGAGAAAGAGTTTGCAGACTGCTGAATCCACACACGGGTTTAACTCTGGAAGTTGAGTGCACACATTGACAACCGTTCTGTTAGATAGCTGCGTTTCGGATTTAGAAGCAGATATTTCCCTGTGCTTACTGCTGTTTCTTCCATATGCTGGTAAAGGGCTGAAAACGCCTGCTTTGGGACTCTGCAGAGAAAGTGTTTGCAGACTGCTGAATCCACACACGGGTTTAACTCTGGAAGTTGAGTGCACACATTGACAACCGTTCTGTTAGATAGCTGCGTTGTGGATTTAGAAGCAGATATTTCCCTGTGCTTACTGCTGTTTCTTCCATATGCCGGTAATGGGCTGAAAACGCCTGTTTGGGGACTCTGCAGAGAAAGTCTCTGCAGGCTGCTGAATCCACACACGGGTTTAACTCTGGAAGTTGAGTGCACACATTGACAACCGTTCTGTTAGATAGCTGCGTTTTGGATTTAGAAGCAGATATTTCCCTGTGCTTACTGCTGCTTCTTCCATATGCCGGTAATGGGCTGAAAACGCCTGTTTTGGGACTCTGCAGAGAAAGTCTCTGCAGACTGCTGAATCCACACACGGGTTTAACTCTGGAAGTTGAGTGCACACATTGACAACCGTTCTGTTAGATAGCTGCGTTTTGGATTTAGAAGCAGATATTTCCCTGTGCTTTCTGCTGTTTCTTCCATATGCCGGTAATGGGCTGAAAACGCCTGTTTTGGGACTCTGCAGAGAAAGTCTCTGCAGACTGCTGAATCCACACACGGGTTTAACTCTGGAAGTTGAGTGCACACATTGACAACCGTTCTGTTAGATAGCTGCGTTTTGGATTTAGAAGCAGATATTTCCCTGTGCTTACTGCTGTTTCTTCCATATGCCGGTAATGGGCTGAAAACGCCTGTTTGGGGACTCTGCAGAGAAAGTCTCTGCAGACTGCTGAATCCACACACGGGTTTAACTCTGGAAGTTGAGTGCACACATTGACAACCGTTCTGTTAGATAGCTGCGTTTTGGATTTAGAAGCAGATATTTCCCTGTGCTTACTGCTGTTTCTTCCATATGCCGGTAATGGGCTGAAAACGCCTGTTTTGGGACTCTGCAGAGAAAGTCTCTGCAGGCTGCTGAATCCACACACGGGTTTAACTCTGGAAGTTGAGTGCACACATTGACAACCGTTCTGTTAGATAGCTGCGTTTTGGATTTAGAAGCAGATATTTCCCTGTGCTTACTGCTGTTTCTTCCATATGCCGGTAATGGGCTGAAAACGCCTGTTTTGGGACTCTGCAGAGAAAGTCTCTGCAGACTGCTGAATCCACACACGGGTTTAACTCTGGAAGTTGAGTGCACACATTGACAACCGTTCTGTTAGATAGCTGCGTTTTGGATTTAGAAGCAGATATTTCCCTGTGCTTACTGCTGTTTCTTCCATATGCCGGTAATGGGCTGAAAACGCCTGTTTGGGGACTCTGCAGAGAAAGTCTCTGCAGACTGCCGAATCCACACACGGGTTTAACTCTGGAAGCTGAGTGCACACATTGACAACCGTTCAGTTAGATAGCTGCGTTTTGGATTTAGAAGCAGATATTTCCCTGTGCTTACTGCTGTTTCTTCCATATGCCGGTAATGGGCTGAAAACGCCTGTTTTGGGACTCTGCAGAGAAAGTCTCTGCAGACTGCTGTATCCACACACGGGTATAACTCTGGAAGTTGAGTGCACACATTGACAACCGTTCTGTTAGATAGCTGCGTTTTGGATTTAGAAGCAGATATTTCCCTGTGCTTACTGCTGTTTCTAGCATATGCCGGTAATGGGCTGAAAACAACTGTTTGGGGACTCTGCAGAGAAAGTCTCTGCAGGCTGCTGAATCCACACACGGGTTTAACTCTGGAAGTTGAGTGCACACATTGACAACCGTTCTGTTAGATAGCTGCGTTTTGGATTTAGAAGCAGATATTTCCCTGTGCTTACTGCTGTTTCTTCCATATGCCGGTAATGGGCTGAAAACGCCTGTTTTGGGACTCTGCAGAGAAAGTCTCTGCAGGCTGCTGAATCCACACACCGGTTTAACTCTGGAAGTTGAGTGCACACATTGACAACCGTTCTGTTAGATAGCTGCGTTTTGGATTTAGAAGCAGATATTTCCCTGTGCTTACTGCTGTTTCTTCCATATGTCGGTAATGGGCTGAAAACGCCTGTTTGGGGACTCTGCAGAGAAAGTCTCTGCAGACTGCTGAATCCACACACGGGTTTAACTCTGGAAGTTGAGTGCACACATTGACAACCGTTCTGTTAGATAGCTGCGTTTTGGATTTAGAAGCAGATATTTCCCTGTGCTTAATGCTGTTTCTTCCATATGCCGGTAATGGGCTGAAAACGCCTGTTTGGGGACTCTGCAGAGAAAGTCTCTGCAGACTGCTGAATCCACACACGGGTTTAACTCTGGAAGTTGAGTGCACACATTGACAACCGTTCTGTTAGATAGCTGCGTTTTGGATTTAGAAGCAGATATTTCCCTGTGCTTACTGCTGTTTCTTCCATATGCCGGTAATGGGCTGAAAACGCCTGTTTTGGGACTCTGCAGAGAAAGTCTCTGCAGACTGCTGAATCCACACACGGGTTTAACTCTGGAAGCTGAGTGCACACATTGACAACCGTTCTGTTAGATAGCTGCGTTTTGGATTTAGAAGCAGATATTTCCCTGTGCTTACTGCTGTTTCTTCCATATGCCGGTAATGGGCTGAAAACGCCTGTTTTGGGACTCTGCAGAGAAAGTCTCTGCAGACTGCTGAATCCACACACGGGTTTAACTCTGGAAGTTGAGTGCACACATTGACAACCGTTCTGTTAGATAGCTGCGTTTTGGATTTAGAAGCAGATATTTCCCTGTGCTTACTGCTGTTTCTTCCATATGCCGGTAATGGGCTGAAAACGCCTGTTTTGGGACTCTGCAGAGAAAGTCTCTGCAGACTGCTGAATCCACACACGGGTTTAACTCTGGAAGTTGAGTGCACACATTGACAACCGTTCTGTTAGATAGCTGCGTTTTGGATTTAGAAGCAGATATTTCCCTGTGCTTACTGCTGTTTCTTCCATATGCCGGTAATGGGCTGAAAACGCCTGTTTGGGGACTCTGCAGAGAAAGTCTCTGCAGACTGCTGAATCCACACACGGGTTTAACTGTGGAAGTTGAGTGCACACATTGACAACCGTTCTGTTAGATAGCTGCGTTTTGGATTTAGAAGCAGATATTTCCCTGTGCTTACTGCTGTTTCTTCCATATGCCGGTAATGGGCTGAAAACGCCTGTTTTGGGACTCTGCAGAGAAAGACTCTGCAGGCTGCTGAATCCACACACGGGTTTAACTCTGGAAGTTGAGTGCACACATTGACAACCGTTCTGTTAGATAGCTGCGTTTTGGATTTAGAAGCAGATATTTCCCTGTGCTTACTGCTGTTTCTTCCATATGCCGGTAATGGGCTGAAAACGCCTGTTTGGGGACTCTGCAGAGAAAGTCTCTGCAGGCTGCTGAATCCACACACGGGTTTAACTCTGGAAGTTGAGTGCACACATTGACAACCGTTCTGTTAGATAGCTGCGTTTTGGATTTAGAAGCAGATATTTCCCTGTGCTTACTGCTGTTTCTTCCATATGCCGGTAATGGGCTGAAAACGCCTGTTTTGGGGACTCTGCAGAGAAAGTCTCTGCAGACTGCTGAATCCACACACGGGTTTAACTCTGGAAGTTGAGTGCACACATTGACAACCGTTCTGTTAGATAGCTGCGTTTTGGATTTAGAAGCAGATATTTCCCTGTGCTTACTGCTGTTTCTTCCATATGCCGGTAATGGGCTGAAAACGCCTGTTTGGGGACTCTGCAGAGAAAGTCTCTGCAGACTGCTGAATCCACACACGGGTTTAACTCTGGAAGTTGAGTGCACACATTGACAACCGTTCTGTTAGATAGCTGCGTTTTGGATTTAGAAGCAGATATTTCCCTGTGCTTACTGCTGTTTCTTCCATATGCCGGTAATGGGCTGAAAACGCCTGTTTGGGGACTCTGTAGAGAAAGTCTCTGCAGACTGCTGAATCCACACACGGGTTTAACTCTGGAAGTTGAGTGCACACATTGACAACCGTTCTGTTAGATAGCTGCGTTTTGGATTTAGAAGCAGATATTTCCCTGTGCTTACTGCTGTTTCTTCCATATGCCGGTAATGGGCTGAAAACGCCTGTTTGGGGACTCTGCAGAGAAAGTCTCTGCAGACTGCTGAATCCACACACGGGTTTAACTCTGGAAGTTGAGTGCACACATTGACAACCGCTCTGTTAGATAGCTGCGTTTTGGATTTAGAAGCAGATATTTCCCTGTGCTTACTGCTGTTTCTTCCATATGCCGGTAATGGGCTGAAAACGCCTGTTTTGGGACTCTGCAGAGAAAGTCTCTGCAGACTGCTGAATCCACACACGGGTTTAACTCTGGAAGTTGAGTGCACACATTGACAACCGTTCTGTTAGATAGCTGCGTTTTGGATTTAGAAGCAGATATTTCCCTGTGCTTACTGCTGTTTCTTCCATATGCCGGTAATGGGCTGAAAACGCCTGTTTTGGGACTCTGCAGAGAAAGTCTCTGCAGACTGCTGAATCCACACACGGGTTTAACTCTGGAAGTTGAGTGCACACATTGACAACCGTTCTGTTAGATAGCTGCGTTTTGGATTTAGAAGCAGATATTTCCCTGTGCTTACTGCTGTTTCTTCCATATGCCGGTAATGGGCTGAAAACGCCTGTTTGGGGACTCTGCAGAGAAAGTCTCTGCAGACTGCTGGATCCACACACGGGTTTAACTCTGGAAGTTGAGTGCACACATTGACAACCGTTCTGTTAGATAGCTGCGTTTTGGATTTAGAAGCAGATATTTCCCTGTGCTTACTGCTGTTTCTTCCATATGCCGGTAATGGGCTGAAAACGCCTGTTTTGGGGACTCTGCAGAGAAAGTCTCTGCAGACTGCTGAATCCACACACGGGTTTAACTCTGGAAGTTGAGTGCACACATTGACAACCGTTCTGTTAGATAGCTGCGTTTTGGATTTAGAAGCAGATATTTCCCTGTGCTTACTGCTGTTTCTTCCATATGCCGGTAATGGGCTGAAAACGCCTGTTTGGGGACTCTGCAGAGAAAGTCTCTGCAGACTGCTGAATCCACACACGGGTTTAACTCTGGAAGTTGAGTGCACACATTGACAACCGTTCTGTTAGATAGCTGCGTTTTGGATTTAGAAGCAGATATTTCCCTGTGCTTACTGCTGTTTCTTCCATATGCCGGTAATGGGCTGAAAACGCCTGTTTGGGGACTCTGCAGAGAAAGTCTCTGCAGACTGCTGAATCCACACACGGGTTTAACTCTGGAAGTTGAGTGCACACATTGACAACCGTTCTGTTAGATAGCTGCGTTTTGGATTTAGAAGCAGATATTTCCCTGTGCTTACTGCTGTTTCTTCCATATGCCGGTAATGGGCTGAAAACGCCTGTTTTGGGGACTCTGCAGAGAAAGTCTCTGCAGGCTGCTGAATCCACACACGGGTTTAACTCTGGAAGTTGAGTGCACACATTGACAACCGTTCTGTTAGATAGCTGCGGTTTGGATTTAGAAGCAGATATTTCCCTGTGCTTACTGCTGTTTCTTCCATATGCCGGTAATGGGCTGAAAACGCCTGTTTTGGGACTCTGCAGAGAAAGTCTCTGCAGACTGCTGAATCCACACACGGGTTTAACTCTGGAAGTTGAGTGCACACATTGACAACCGTTCTGTTAGATAGCTGCGTTTTGGATTTAGAAGCAGATATTTCCCTGTGCTTACTGCTGTTTCTTCCATATGCCGGTAATGGGCTGAAAACGCCTGTTTGGGGACTCTGCAGAGAAAGTCTCTGCAGACTGCTGAATCCACACACGGGATTAACTCCGGAAGTTGAGTGCACACATTGACAACCGTTCTGTTAGATAGCTGCGTTTTGGATTTAGAAGCAGATATTTCCCTGTGCTTACTGCTGTTTCTTCCATATGCCGGTAATGGGCTGAAAACGCCTGTTTTGGGACTCTGCAGAGAAAGTCTCTGCAGACTGCTGAATCCACACACGGGTTTAACCTCCTGGAAGTTGAGTGCACACATTGACAACCGTTCTGTTAGATAGCTGCGTTTTGGATTTAGAAGCAGATATTTCCCTGTGCTTACTGCTGTTTCTTCCATATGCCGGTAATGGGCTGAAAACGCCTGTTTGGGGACTCTGCAGAGAAAGTCTCTGCAGACTGCCGAATCCACACACGGGTTTAACTCTGGAAGCTGAGTGCACACATTGACAACCGTTCTGTTAGATAGCTGCGTTTTGGATTTAGAAGCAGATATTTCCCTGTGCTTACTGCTGTTTCTTCCATATGCCGGTAATGGGCTGAAAACGCCTGTTTGGGGACTCTGCAGAGAAAGTCTCTGCAGACTGCTGAATCCACACACGGGTTTAACTCTGGAAGTTGAGTGCACACATTGACAACCGTTCTGTTAGATAGCTGCGTTTTGGATTTAGAAGCAGATATTCCCTGTGCTTACTGCTGTTTCTTCCATATGCCGGTAATGGGCTGAAAACGCCTGTTTTGGGACTCTGCAGAGAAAGTCTCTGCAGACTGC
Organism: Aotus nancymaae; assembly: GCF_030222135.1. Taxonomy (NCBI): domain Eukaryota; kingdom Metazoa; phylum Chordata; class Mammalia; order Primates; family Aotidae; genus Aotus; species Aotus nancymaae. Next base: position 117,392 of record NW_026989074.1, read on the forward strand.
TGAATCCACACACGGGTTTAACTCTGGAAGTTGAGTGCACACATTGACAACCGCTCTGTTAGATAGCTGCGTTTTGGATTTAGAAGCAGATATTTCCCTGTGCTTACTGCTGTTCTTCCATATGCCGGTAATGGGCTGAAAACGCCTGTTTTGGGACTCTGCAGAGAAGTCTCTGCAGACTGCTGAATCCACACACGGGTTTAACTCTGGAAGTTGAGTGCACACATTGACAACCGTTCTGTTAGATAGCTGCGTTTTGGATTTAGAAGCAGATATTTCCCTGTGCTTACTGCTGTTTCTTCCATATGCCGGTAATGGGCTGAAAACGCCTGTTTTGGGACTCTGCAGAGAAAGTCTCTGCAGACTGCTGAATCCACACACGGGTTTAACTCTGGAAGTTGAGTGCACACATTGACAACCGTTCTGTTAGATAGCTGCGTTTTGGATTTAGAAGCAGATATTTCCCTGTGCTTACTGCTGTTTCTTCCATATGCCGGTAATGGGCTGAAAACGCCTGTTTGGGGACTCTGCAGAGAAAGTCTCTGCAGACTGCTGGATCCACACACGGGTTTAACTCTGGAAGTTGAGTGCACACATTGACAACCGTTCTGTTAGATAGCTGCGTTTTGGATTTAGAAGCAGATATTTCCCTGTGCTTACTGCTGTTTCTTCCATATGCCGGTAATGGGCTGAAAACGCCTGTTTTGGGGACTCTGCAGAGAAAGTCTCTGCAGACTGCTGAATCCACACACGGGTTTAACTCTGGAAGTTGAGTGCACACATTGACAACCGTTCTGTTAGATAGCTGCGTTTTGGATTTAGAAGCAGATATTTCCCTGTGCTTACTGCTGTTTCTTCCATATGCCGGTAATGGGCTGAAAACGCCTGTTTGGGGACTCTGCAGAGAAAGTCTCTGCAGACTGCTGAATCCACACACGGGTTTAACTCTGGAAGTTGAGTGCACACATTGACAACCGTTCTGTTAGATAGCTGCGTTTTGGATTTAGAAGCAGATATTTCCCTGTGCTTACTGCTGTTTCTTCCATATGCCGGTAATGGGCTGAAAACGCCTGTTTGGGGACTCTGCAGAGAAAGTCTCTGCAGACTGCTGAATCCACACACGGGTTTAACTCTGGAAGTTGAGTGCACACATTGACAACCGTTCTGTTAGATAGCTGCGTTTTGGATTTAGAAGCAGATATTTCCCTGTGCTTACTGCTGTTTCTTCCATATGCCGGTAATGGGCTGAAAACGCCTGTTTTGGGACTCTGCAGAGAAAGTCTCTGCAGGCTGCTGAATCCACACACGGGTTTAACTCTGGAAGTTGAGTGCACACATTGACAACCGTTCTGTTAGATAGCTGCGTTTTGGATTTAGAAGCAGATATTTCCCTGTGCTTACTGCTGTTTCTTCCATATGCCGGTAATGGGCTGAAAACGCCTGTTTTGGGACTCTGCAGAGAAAGTCTCTGCAGACTGCTGAATCCACACACGGGTTTAACTCTAGAAGTTGAGTGCACACATTGACAACCGTTCTGTTAGATAGCTGCGTTTTGGATTTAGAAGCAGATATTTCCCTGTGCTTACTGCTGTTTCTTCCATATGCCGGTAATGGGCTGAAAACGCCTGTTTGGGGACTCTGCAGAGAAAGTCTCTGCAGACTGCTGAATCCACACACGGGATTAACTCCGGAAGTTGAGTGCACACATTGACAACCGTTCTGTTAGATAGCTGCGTTTTGGATTTAGAAGCAGATATTTCCTGTGCTTACTGCTGTTTCTTCCATATGCCGGTAATGGGCTGAAAACGCCTGTTTTGGGACTCTGCAGAGAAAGTCTCTGCAGACTGCTGAATCCACACACGGGTTTAACTCTGGAAGTTGAGTGCACACATTGACAACCGTTCTGTTAGATAGCTGCGTTTTGGATTTAGAAGCAGATATTTCCCTGTGCTTACTGCTGTTTCTTCCATATGCCGGTAATGGGCTGAAAACGCCTGTTTGGGGACTCTGCAGAGAAAGTCTCTGCAGACTGCCGAATCCACACACGGGTTTAACTCTGGAAGTTGAGTGCACCCATTGACAACCGTTCTGTTAGATAGCTGCGTTTTGGATTTAGAAGCAGATATTTCCCTGTGCTTACTGCTGTTTCTTCCATATGCCGGTAATGGGCTGAAAACGCCTGTTTTGGGACTCTGCAGAGAAAGTCTCTGCAGACTGCTGAATCCACACACGGGTTTAACTCTGGAAGTTGAGTGCACACATTGACAACCGTTCTGTTAGATAGCTGCGTTTTGGATTTAGAAGCAGATATTTCCCTGTGCTTACTGCTGTTTCTTCCATATGCCGGTAATGGGCTGAAAACGCCTGTTTTGGGACTCTGCAGAGAAAGTCTCTGCAGACTGCTGAATCCACACACGGGTTTAACTCTGGAAGTTGAGTGCACACATTGACAACCGTTCTGTTAGATAGCTGCGTTTTGGATTTAGAAGCAGATATTTCCCTGTGCTTACTGCTGTTTCTTCCATATGCCGGTAATGGGCTGAAAACGCCTGTTTGGGGACTCTGCAGAGAAAGTCTCTGCAGACTGCTGAATCCACACACGGGTTTAACTCTGGAAGTTGAGTGCACACATTGACAACCGTTCTGTTAGATAGCTGCGTTTTGGATTTAGAAGCAGATATTTCCCTGTGCTTACTGCTGTTTCTTCCATATGCCGGTAATGGGCTGAAAACGCCTGTTTGGGGACTCTGCAGAGAAAGTCTCTGCAGACTGCTGAATCCACACACGGGTTTAACTCTGGAAGTTGAGTGCACACATTGACAACCGTTCTGTTAGATAGCTGCGTTTTGGATTTAGAAGCAGATATTTCCCCTGTGCTTACTGCTGTTTCTTCCATATGCCGGTAATGGGCTGAAAACGCCTGTTTGGGGACTCTGCAGAGAAAGTCTCTGCAGACTGCTGAATCCACAACACGGGTTTAACTCTGGAAGTTGAGTGCACACATTGACAACCGCTCTGTTAGATAGCTGCGTTTTGGATTTAGAAGCAGATATTTCCCTGTGCTTACTGCTGTTTCTTCCATATGCCGGTAATGGGCTGAAAACGCCTGTTTTGGGACTCTGCAGAGAAAGTCTCTGCAGACTGCTGAATCCACACCGGGTTTAACTCTGGAAGTTGAGTGCACACATTGACAACCGTTCTGTTAGATAGCTGCGTTTTGGATTTAGAAGCAGATATTTCCCTGTGCTTACTGCTGTTTCTTCCATATGCCGGTAATGGGCTGAAAACGCCTGTTTGGGGACTCTGCAGAGAAAGTCTCTGCAGACTGCTGAATCCACACACGGGTTTAACTCTGGAAGTTGAGTGCACACATTGACAACCGCTCTGTTAGATAGCTGCGTTTTGGATTTAGAAGCAGATATTTCCCTGTGCTTACTGCTGTTCTTCCATATGCCGGTAATGGGCTGAAAACGCCTGTTTTGGGACTCTGCAGAGAAAGTCTCTGCAGACTGCTGGATCCACACACGGGTTAACTCTGGAAGTTGAGTGCACACATTGACAACCGTTCTGTTAGATAGCTGCGTTTTGGATTTAGAAGCAGATATTTCCCTGTGCTTACTGCTGTTTCTTCCATATGCCGGTAATGGGCTGAAAACGCCTGTTTTGGGACTCTGCAGAGAAAGTCTCTGCAGACTGCTGAATCCACACACGGGTTTAACTCTGGAAGTTGAGTGCACACATTGACAAACCGTTCTGTTAGATAGCTGCGTTTTGGATTTAGAAGCAGATATTTCCCCTGTGCTTACTGCTGTTTCTTCCATATGCCGGTAATGGGCTGAAAACGCCCTGTTTGGGGACTCTGCAGAGAAAGTCTCTGCAGACTGCTGAATCCACACACGGGTTTAACTCTGGAAGTTGAGTGCACACATTGACAACCGTTCTGTTAGATAGCTGCGTTTTGGATTTAGAAGCAGATATTTCCCTGTGCTTACTGCTGTTTCTTCCATATGCCGGTAATGGGCTGAAAAACGCCTGTTTTGGGACTCTGCAGAGAAAGTCTCTGCAGACTGCTGAATCCACACACGGGTTTAACTCTGGAAGTTGAGTGCACACATTGACAACCGTTCTGTTAGATAGCTGCGTTTTGGATTTAGAAGCAGATATTTCCCTGTGCTTACTGCTGTTTCTTCCATATGCCGGTAATGGGCTGAAAACGCCTGTTTTGGGACTCTGCAGAGAAAGTCTCTGCAGACTGCCGAATCCACACACGGGTTTAACTCTGGAAGTTGAGTGCACCCATTGACAACCGTTCTGTTAGATAGCTGCGTTTTGGATTTAGAAGCAGATATTTCCCTGTGCTTACTGCTGTTTCTTCCATATGCCGGTAATGGGCTGAAAACGCCTGTTTTGGGACTCTGCAGAGAAAGTCTCTGCAGACTGCTGAATCCACACACGGGTTTAACTCTGGAAGTTGAGTGCACACATTGACAACCGTTCTGTTAGATAGCTGCGTTTTGGATTTAGAAGCAGATATTTCCCTGTGCTTACTGCTGTTTCTTCCATATGCCGGTAATGGGCTGAAATCGCCTGTTTTGGGACTCTGCAGAGAAAGTCTCTGCAGACTGCTGAATCCACACACGGGTTTAACTCTGGAAGTTGAGTGCACACATTGACAACCGTTCTGTTAGATAGCTGCGTTTTGGATTTAGAAGCAGATATTTCCCTGTGCTTACTGCTGTTTCTTCCATATGCCGGTAATGGGCTGAAAACGCCTGTTTGGGGACTCTGCAGAGAAAGTCTCTGCAGACTGCTGAATCCACACACGGGTTTAACTCTGGAAGTTGAGTGCACACATTGACAACCGTTCTGTTGGATAGCTGCGTTTTGGATTTAGAAGCAGATATTTCCCTGTGCTTACTGCTGTTTCTTCCATATGCCGGTAATGGGCTGAAAACGCCTGTTTGGGGACTCTGCAGAGAAAGTCTCTGCAGACTGCTGAATCCACACACGGGTTTAACTCTGGAAGTTGAGTGCACACATTGACAACCGTTCTGTTAGATAGCTGCGTTTTGGATTTAGAAGCAGATATTTCCCTGTGCTTACTGCTGTTTCTTCCATATGCCGGTAATGGGCTGAAAACGCCTGTTTGGGGACTCTGCAGAGAAAGTCTCTGCAGACTGCTGAATCCACACACGGGTTTAACTCTGGAAGTTGAGTGCACACATTGACAACCGCTCTGTTAGATAGCTGCGTTTTGGATTAGAAGCAGATATTTCCCTGTGCTTACTGCTGTTTCTTCCATATGCCGGTAATGGGCTGAAACGCCTGTTTTGGGACTCTGCAGAGAAAGTCTCTGCAGACTGCTGAATCCACACACGGGTTTAACTCTGGAAGTTGAGTGCACACATTGACAACCGTTCTGTTAGATAGCTGCGTTTTGGATTTAGAAGCAGATATTTCCCTGTGCTTACTGCTGTTTCTTCCATATGCCGGTAATGGGCTGAAAACGCCTGTTTGGGGACTCTGCAGAGAAAGTCTCTGCAGACTGCTGAATCCACACACGGGTTTAACTCTGGAAGTTGAGTGCACACATTGACAACCGTTCTGTTAGATAGCTGCGTTTTGGATTTAGAAGCAGATATTTCCCTGTGCTTACTGCTGTTTCTTCCATATGCCGGTAATGGGCTGAAAACGCCTGTTTGGGGACTCTGCAGAGAAAGTCTCTGCAGACTGCTGGATCCACACACGGGTTTAACTCTGGAAGTTGAGTGCACACATTGACAACCGTTCTGTTAGATAGCTGCGTTTTGGATTTAGAAGCAGATATTTCCCTGTGCTTACTGCTGTTTCTTCCATATGCCGGTAATGGGCTGAAAACGCCTGTTTTGGGACTCTGCAGAGAAAGTCTCGGCAGACTGCTGAATCCACACACGGGTTTAACTCTGGAAGTGAGTGCACACATTGACAACCGTTCTGTTAGATAGCTGCGTTTTGGATTTAGAAGCAGATATTTCCCTGTGCTTACTGCTGTTTCTTCCATATGCCGGTAATGGGCTGAAAACGCCTGTTTGGGGACTCTGCAGAGAAAGTCTCTGCAGACTGCTGAATCCAGACACGGGTTTAACTCTGGAAGTTGAGTGCACACATTGACAACCGTTCTGTTAGATAGCTGCGTTTTGGATTTAGAAGCAGATATTTCCCTGTGCTTACTGCTGTTCTTCCATATGCCGGTAATGGGCTGAAAACGCCTGTTTGGGGACTCTGCAGAGAAGTCTCTGCAGACTGCTGAATCCACACACGGGTTTAACTCTGGAAGTTGAGTGCACACATTGACAACCGTTCTGTTAGATAGCTGCGTTTTGGATTTAGAAGCAGATATTTCCCTGTGCTTACTGCTGTTTCTTCCATATGCCGGTAATGGGCTGAAAACGCCTGTTTTGGGACTCTGCAGAGAAAGTCTCTGCAGACTGCTGAATCCACACACGGGTTTAACTCTGGAAGTTGAGTGCACACATTGACAACCGTTCTGTTAGATAGCTGCGTTTTGGATTTAGAAGCAGATATTTCCCTGTGCTTACTGCTGTTTCTTCCATATGCCGGTAATGGGCTGAAAACGCCTGTTTTGGGACTCTGCAGAGAAAGTCTCTGCAGACTGCTGAATCCACACACGGGTTTAACTCTGGAAGTTGAGTGCACACATTGACAACCGTTCTGTTAGATAGCTGCGTTTTGGATTAGAAGCAGATATTTCCCTGTGCTTACTGCTGTTTCTTCCATATGCCGGTAATGGGCTGAAAACGCCTGTTTGGGGACTCTGCAGAGAAAGTCTCTGCAGGACTGCTGAATCCACACACGGGATTAACTCCGGAAGTTGAGTGCACACATTGACAACCGTTCTGTTAGATAGCTGCGTTTTGGATTTAGAAGCAGATATTTCCCTGTGCTTACTGCTGTTTCTTCCATATGCCGGTAATGGGCTGAAAACGCCTGTTTTGGGACTCTGCAGAGAAAGTCTCTGCAGACTGCTGAATCCACACACGGGTTTAACTCTGGAAGTTGAGTGCACACATTGACAACCGTTCTGTTAGATAGCTGCGTTTTGGATTTAGAAGCAGATATTTCCCTGTGCTTACTGCTGTTTCTTCCATATGCCGGTAATGGGCTGAAAACGCCTGTTTGGGGACTCTGCAGAGAAAGTCTCTGCAGACTGCCGAATCCACACACGGGTTTAACTCTGGAAGCTGAGTGCACACATTGACAACCGTTCTGTTAGATAGCTGCGTTTTGGATTTAGAAGCAGATATTTCCCTGTGCTTACTGCTGTTTCTTCCATATGCCGGTAATGGGCTGAAAACGCCTGTTTTGGGACTCTGCAGAGAAAGTCTCTGCAGACTGCTGTATCCACACACGGGTATAACTCTGGAAGTTGAGTGCACACATTGACAACCGTTCTGTTAGATTAGCTGCGTTTTGGATTTAGAAGCAGATATTTCCCTGTGCTTACTGCTGTTCTTCCATATGCCGGTAATGGGCTGAAAACGCCTGTTTGGGGACTCTGCAGAGAAAGTCTCTGCAGGCTGCTGAATCCACACACGGGTTTAACTCTGGAAGTTGAGTGCACACATTGACAACCGTTCTGTTAGATAGCTGCGTTTTGGATTTAGAAGCAGATATTTCCCTGTGCTTACTGCTGTTTCTTCCATATGCCGGTATGGGCTGAAAACGCCTGTTTTGGGACTCTGCAGAGAAAGTCTCTGCAGGCTGCTGAATCCACACACCGGTTTAACTCTGGAAGTTGAGTGCACACATTGACAACCGTTCTGTTAGATAGCTGCGTTTTGGATTTAGAAGCAGATATTTCCCTGTGCTTACTGCTGTTTCTTCCATATGTCGGTAATGGGCTGAAAAACGCCTGTTTGGGGACTCTGCAGAGAAAGTCTCTGCAGACTGCTGAATCCACACACGGGTTTAACTCTGGAAGTTGAGTGCACACATTGACAACCGTTCTGTTAGATAGCTGCGTTTTGGATTTAGAAGCAGATATTTCCCTGTGCTTAATGCTGTTTCTTCCATATGCCGGTAATGGGCTGAAAACGCCTGTTTGGGGACTCTGCAGAGAAAGTCTCTGCAGACTGCTGAATCCACACACGGGTTTAACTCTGGAAGTTGAGTGCACACATTGACAACCGTTCTGTTAGATAGCTGCGTTTTGGATTTAGAAGCAGATATTTCCCTGTGCTTACTGCTGTTTCTTCCATATGCCGGTAATGGCTGAAAACGCCTGTTTTGGGACTCTGCAGAGAAAGTCTCTGCAGACTGCTGAATCCACACACGGGTTTAACCTCTCTGAAGCTGAGTGCACACATTGACAACCGTTCTGTTAGATAGCTGCGTTTTGGATTTAGAAGCAGATATTTCCCTGTGCTTACTGCTGTTTCTTCCATATGCCGGTAATGGGCTGAAAACGCCTGTTTTGGGACTCTGCAGAGAAAGTCTCTGCAGACTGCTGAATCCACACACGGGTTTAACTCTGGAAGTTGAGTGCACACATTGACAACCGTTCTGTTAGATAGCTGCGTTTTGGATTTAGAAGCAGATATTTCCCTGTGCTTACTGCTGTTTCTTCCATATGCCGGTAATGGGCTGAAAACGCCTGTTTTGGGACTCTGCAGAGAAAGTCTCTGCAGACTGCTGAATCCACACACGGGTTTAACTCTGGAAGTTGAGTGCACACATTGACAACCGTTCTGTTAGATAGCTGCGTTTTGGATTTAGAAGCAGATATTTCCCCTGTGCTTACTGCTGTTTCTTCCATATGCCGGTAATGGGCTGAAAACGCCTGTTTGGGGACTCTGCAGAGAAAGTCTCTGCAGACTGCTGAATCCACACACGGGTTTAACTCTGGAAGTTGAGTGCACACATTGACAACCGTTCTGTTAGATAGCTGCGTTTTGGATTTAGAAGCAGATATTTCCCTGTGCTTACTGCTGTTTCTCCATATGCCGGTAATGGGCTGAAAACGCCTGTTTTGGGACTCTGCAGAGGAAAGACTCTGCAGGCTGCTGAATCCCACACACGGGTTTAACTCTGGAAGTTGAGTGCACACATTGACAACCGTTCTGTTAGATAGCTGCGTTTTGGATTTAGAAGCAGATATTTCCCTGTGCTTACTGCTGTTTCTTCCATATGCCGGTAATGGGCTGAAAACGCCTGTTTTGGGACTCTGCAGAGAAAGTCTCTGCAGGCTGCTGAATCCACACACGGGTTTAACTCTGGAAGTTGAGTGCACACATTGACAACCGTTCTGTTAGATAGCTGCGTTTTGGATTTAGAAGCAGATATTTCCCTGTGCTTACTGCTGTTTCTTCCATATGCCGGTAATGGGCTGAAACGCCTGTTTGGGGACTCTGCAGAGAAAGTCTCTGCAGACTGCTGAATCCACACACGGGTTTAACTCTGGAAGTTGAGTGCACACATTGACAACCGTTCTGTTAGATAGCTGCGTTTTGGATTTAGAAGCAGATATTTCCCTGTGCTTACTGCTGTTTCTTCCATATGCCGGTAATGGGCTGAAAACGCCTGTTTGGGGACTCTGCAGAGAAAGTCTCTGCAGGACTGCTGAATCCACACACGGGTTTAACTCTGGAAGTTGAGTGCACACATTGACAACCGTTCTGTTAGATAGCTGCGTTTTGGATTTAGAAGCAGATATTTCCCTGTGCTTACTGCTGTTTCTTCCATATGCCGGTAATGGGCTGAAAACGCCTGTTTGGGGACTCTGCAGAGAAAGTCTCTGCAGACTGCTGAATCCACACACGGGTTTAACTCTGGAAGTTTGAGTGCACACATTGACAACCGCTCTGTTAGATAGCTGCGTTTTGGATTTAGAAGCAGATATTTCCCTGTGCTTACTGCTGTTCTTCCATATGCCGGTAATGGGCTGAAAACGCCTGTTTTGGGACTCTGCAGAGAAAGTCTCTGCAGACTGCTGAATCCACACACGGGTTTAACTCTGGAAGTTGAGTGCACACATTGACAACCGTTCTGTTAGATAGCTGCGTTTTGGATTTAGAAGCAGATATTTCCCTGTGCTTACTGCTGTTTCTTCCATATGCGGTAATGGGCTGAAAACGCCTGTTTTGGGGACTCTGCAGAGAAAGTCTCTGCAGGCTGCTGAATCCACACACGGGTTTAACTCTGGAAGTTGAGTGCACACATTGACAACCGTTCTGTTAGATAGCTGCGTTTTGGATTTAGAAGCAGATATTTCCCTGTGCTTACTGCTGTTTCTTCCATATGCCGGTAATGGGCTGAAAACGCCTGTTTGGGGACTCTGCAGAGAAAGTCTCTGCAGACTGCTGGATCCACACGGGTTTAACTCTGGAAGTTGAGTGCACACATTGACAACCGTTCTGTTAGATAGCTGCGTTTTGGATTTAGAAGCAGATATTTCCCTGTGCTTACTGCTGTTTCTTCCATATGCCGGTAATGGGCTGAAAACGCCTGTTTTGGGACTCTGCAGAGAAAGTCTCTGCAGGACTGCTGAATCCACACCACGGGTTTAACTCTGGAAGTTGAGTGCACACATTGACAACCGTTCTGTTAGATAGCTGCGTTTTGGATTTAGAAGCAGATATTTCCCTGTGCTTACTGCTGTTTCTTCCATATGCCGGTAATGGGCTGAAAACGCCTGTTTGGGGACTCTGCAGAGAAAGTCTCTGCAGACTGCTGATCCACACACGGGTTTAACTCTGGAAGTTGAGTGCACACATTGACAACCGTTCTGTTAGATAGCTGCGTTTTGGATTTAGAAGCAGATATTTCCCTGTGCTTACTGCTGTTTCTTCCATATGCCGGTAATGGGCTGAAAACGCCTGTTTGGGGACTCTGCAGAGAAAGTCTCTGCAGACTGCTGAATCCACACACGGGTTTAACTCTGGAAGTTGAGTGCACACATTGACAACCGTTCTGTTAGATAGCTGCGTTTTGGATTTAGAAGCAGATATTTCCCTGTGCTTACTGCTGTTTCTTCCATATGCCGGTAATGGGCTGAAAACGCCTGTTTGGGGACTCTGCAGAGAAAGTCTCTGCAGACTGCCGAATCCACACACCGGGTTTAACTCTGGAAGTTGAGTGCACCCATTGACAACCGTTCTGTTAGATAGCTGCGTTTGGATTTAGAAGCAGATATTTCCCTGTGCTTACTGCTGTTTCTTCCATATGCCGGTAATGGGCTGAAAACGCCTGTTTTGGGACTCTGCAGAGAAAGTCTCTGCAGACTGCTGAACTCCACACACGGGTTTAACTCTGGAAGTTGAGTGCACACATTGACAACCGTTCTGTTAGATAGCTGCGTTTTGGATTTAGAAGCAGATATTTCCCTGTGCTTACTGCTGTTTCTTCCATATGCCGGTAATGGGCTGAAAACGCCTGTTTGGGGACTCTGCAGAGAAAGTCTCTGCAGACTGCTGAATCCACACACGGGTTTAACTCGGGAAGTTGTGTGCACACATTGACAACCGTTCTGTTAGATAGCTGCGTTTTGGATTTAGAAGCAGATATTTCCCTGTGCTTACTGCTGTTTCTTCCATATGCCGGTAATGGGCTGAAAACGCCTGTTTTGGGACTCTGCAGAGAAAGTCTCTGCAGACTGCTGAATCCACACACGGGTTAACTCTGGAAGTTGAGTGCACACATTGACAACCGTTCTGTTAGATAGCTGCGTTTTGGATTTAGAAGCAGATATTTCCCTGTGCTTACTGCTGTTTCTTCCATATGCCGGTAATGGGCTGAAAACGCCTGTTTGGGGACTCTGCAGAGAATGTCTCTGCAGACTGCTGAATCCACACACGGGTTTAACTCTGGAAGTTGAGTGCACACATTGACAACCGTTCTGTTAGATAGCTGCGTTTTGGATTTAGAAGCAGATATTTCCCTGTGCTTACTGCTGTTTCTTCCATATGCCGGTAATGGGCTGAAAACGCCTGTTTTGGGACTCTGCAGAGAAAGTCTCTGCAGACTGCTGAATCCACACCCGGTTTAACTCTGGAAGTTGAGTGCACACATTGACAACCGTTCTGTTAGATAGCTGCGTTTTGGATTTAGAAGCAGATATTTCCCTGTGCTTACTGCTGTTTCTTCCATATGCCGGTAATGGGCTGAAAACGCCTGTTTTGGGACTCTGCAGAGAAAGTCTCTGCAGACTGCTGAATCCACACACGGGTTTAACTCTGGAAGTTGAGTGCACACATTGACAACCGTTCTGTTAGATAGCTGCGTTTTGGATTTAGAAGCAGATATTTCCCTGGCTTACTGCTGTTTCTTCCATATGCCGGTAATGGGCTGAAAACGCCTGTTTTGGGGACTCTGCAGAGAAAGTGTTTGCAGACTGCTGAATCCACACACGGGTTTAACTCTGGAAGTTGAGTGCACACATTGACAACCGTTCTGTTAGATACCTGCGTTTTGGATTTAGAAGCAGATATTTCCCTGTGCTTACTGCTGTTTCTTCCATATGCCGGTAATGGGCTGAAAAACGCCTGTTTGGGGACTCTGCAGAGAAAGAGTTTGCAGACTGCTGAATCCACACACGGGTTTAACTCTGGAAGTTGAGTGCACACATTGACAACCGTTCTGTTAGATAGCTGCGTTTCGGATTTAGAAGCAGATATTTCCCTGTGCTTACTGCTGTTTCTTCCATATGCTGGTAAAGGGCTGAAAACGCCTGCTTTTGGGACTCTGCAGAGAAAGTGTTTGCAGACTGCTGAATCCACACACGGGTTTAACTCTGGAAGTTGAGTGCACACATTGACAACCGTTCTGTTAGATAGCTGCGTTGTGGATTTAGAAGCAGATATTTCCCTGTGCTTACTGCTGTTTCTTCATATGCCGGTAATGGGCTGAAAACGCCTGTTTGGGGACTCTGCAGAGAAAGTCTCTGCAGGCTGCTGAATCCACACACGGGTTTAACTCTGGAAGTTGAGTGCACACATTGACAACCGTTCTGTTAGATAGCTGCGTTTTGGATTTAGAAGCAGATATTTCCCTGTGCTTACTGCTGCTTCTTCCATATGCCGGTAATGGGCTGAAAACGCCTGTTTTGGGACTCTGCAGAGAAAGTCTCTGCAGACTGCTGAATCCACACACCGGGTTTAACTCTGGAAGTTGAGTGCACACATTGACAACCGTTCTGTTAGATAGCTGCGTTTGGATTTAGAAGCAGATATTTCCCTGTGCTTACTGCTGTTTCTTCCATATGCCGGTAATGGGCTGAAAACGCCTGTTTGGGGACTCTGCAGAGAAAGTCTCTGCAGACTGCTGAATCCACACACGGGTTTAACTCTGAAGTTGAGTGCACACATTGACAACCGTTCTGTTAGATAGCTGCGTTTTGGATTTAGAAGCAGATATTTCC
>NW_026989075.1:0-59579 GCF_030222135.1 Aotus nancymaae
ACAGGAAGTACCCATTTATAAAAAATATACTCCCTCTCCAAGTACTCTTTAATATTGAATATAATCACTCTGGAAGTACTGTTTTATATTGAATATAATCACACAGGATTTACGCTTTTATAAAAAATATACTCCCTCTCAAAGAACTCTTTTATATTAAAGATAGTCACACAGGAAGTACTCTTTTATAAAAAATATACTCCCTCTCCAAGTACTCTTTTATATTGAATATAATCACACAGGAAGTACTGGTTAATATTGAATATAATCACAGAGGATTTACGCTTTTATAAAAAATTTACTCCCTCTCAAACTACTTTTTTATATTGAACATAATCACACAGGAAAGAGTGTTTTATAAAAAATATACGCCCTCTCAAAGTACTCTTTTATATTGAATATAATCACACAGGAACTATTCTTTTATAAAAAATATACTCTCTCCCAAAGTACTCCTTTATATTGAATATAATCACACAGGAATTACTCTTTTATAAAAATTATACTCCCTATCACAGCACTCTTTTATATTGAATATAATCACACAGGAAGTACTCTTCATAAAAAATATACTCCCTCTCCAAGTACTCTTTTATATTGAATATAATCCCACAGGAAGTACTCTTTCATAAAAAATATACTCCCTCTCAAAGTACTCTTTTATATTGAATATAATCACTCTGGAAGTACTGGTTAATATTGAACATAATCACACAGGAAGTACTCTTTTATAAAAAATCTACTCCCTCTCAAAGGACTCTTTTATATTGAATATAATCATACTGGAAATACCCTTTTATGTTGAATATAATCACACAGGAAGTACTCTTTTATTAAAATATACTCCCTCTCAAAGTACTCTTTTTTATTGAATATAATCACACAGGAAGTACTCTTTTATGAAAAATATACTCCCTGTCCAAGTACTCTTTTTTATAGAATATAATCACGCTGGAAGTACTGGTTTATATTGAATATACTCACACTGCATTTACGCTTTTATAAAAAATATACTCCCTCTCAAAGTACTCTTTTATATTGAACATAATCACACAGGAAGTACTCTTTTATAAAAAATATACGACCTCTCAAAGTACTCTTTTATATTGAATATAATCACACAGGAATTACTCTTTTATAAAAAATATACTCCCTCTCAAAGTGCTCTTTTATATTGAATATAAACACTCTGGAATTGTTGGTTTACATTGAAGATAGTCACACAGGAAGTACTGTTTTATAAAAAATATACTCCCTCTCCAAGTACTCTTTTATATTGAATATAATCACACTGGAAATACTCTTTTATATTGAATATAATCACACAGGAAGTATTCTTTTAGTAAAAATATACTCCCTCTCAATGTACTCCTATATATTGAATATAATCACACAGAAAATAGTCTTTTATTAAAAGTATACTCCCTCTCAAAATACTCTTTTATATTGAATATAATCACACAGGAAGTACTCTTTTATAAAAACTATACTCCCTCTCAAAGTACTCTTTTATATTGAATATAATCACACAGGAAGTACTCCTTTATAAAAAATATGCTCCCTCTACAAGTCCTCTTTTATATTGAATATAATCACACAGGAAGTACTCTTTTATAAAAAATATACTCGCTCTCAAAGTACTCTTTTATATTGAATATAATCACTCTGGAGGTACTGGTTAATATTGAATATAATCACACAGGAAGTACTCTTTTATAAAAAATATACTCCCTCTCAAAGTACTCTTTTATATTGAATATAATCATACTGGAAATACCCTTTTATATTGAATATAATCACACAGGAAGTACTCTTTTATAAAAAATATACTCCCTCTCATAGTACACTTTTTATATTGAATATAATCACACAGGAAGTACTCTTTTATAAAAAATATTCTCCCGCTCAAAGTACTCTTTTATATTGAATATAATCGCACAGCAGGTACTCTTTTAAAAAAAATATACTCCCTCTCATAATTCTCTTTTATACTGAATATAATCACACAGGAAGTACTATTTTATAAAAAATATACTCCCTCTCAAAGCACTCTTTTATATTGAATATAGTCACACTGGAAGTACCATTTTATAAAAAATATACTCCCTCTCAAAGCACTCTTTTATATTGAATATAATCACACAGGAAGTACTCTTTTATAAAAAATATACTCCCTCTCCAAGTACTCTTTTATATTGAATATAATGACTCTGGAAGTACTGGTTTATAATGAATATAACCACACAGGATTTACGCTTTTATAAAAAATATACTCCCTCTCAAAGTACTTTTTTATATTGAACATAAAAACACAGGAAGTACTCTTTTATAAAAAATATACTCCCACTCAAAGTACTCTTTTATATTGAATATAATCACACAGTAAGTACTCTTCTATAAAAAATATACTCCCTCTCCAAGCACGCTTTTATATTGAATGTAATCACTCTTGAAATACTGGTTGATATTGAATATAATCACACAGGAAGTACTCTTTTATAAAAAATATACTCCCTCTCAAAGTACTCTTTTATATTGAATATAATCACACTGGAAACACTATTTTATATTGAATATAATCACACAGGAAGTACTCTTTTATAAAAAATATACTCCCTCTCAATGTACTCCTTTATATTGAATATAATCACACAGGAAATAATCTTTTATAAAAAATATACTCCCTCTCCAAATACTCTTTTATATTGAATATAATCACTCTGGAAGTACTGGTTTATATTGAATATAATCACACAGGATGTACGCTTTTATAAAAAATATACTCCCTCTCAAGGTACTGTTTTATATTGAACATAATCACACAGGAAGTACTCTTTTATAAAAAATATACTCCCTCTCAAAGTACTCTTTTATATAGAATATGATCACAGTGGAAGTACTCTTTTATACTGAATATAATCACACAGAAAGTACTCTTTTATAAAAAATATACTCCCTCTCCAAGTACTCTTTTATGTTGAATATAATCACTCAGGAAGTACTGGTTTATATTGAATATAATCACACAGGATTTACGCTTTTATGAAAAATATACTCCCTCTCAAAGTACTCTTTTATATTGAACATAATCACACAGGACGTACTCTTTTATAAAAAATGTACTCCCTCTCATAATTCTCTTTTATACTGAATATAATCACACAGGAAGTACTCTTTTATAAAAAAATACTCCCTCTCAAAGTACTCTTTTATATTGAATATAATCATACAGGAAGTACTCTTCTATAAAAAATATACTCCCTCTCAAAGTACTCTTTTATATTGAATATAATCACCGTGGAAATACTCTTTCATATTGAATATAATCACACAGGAAGTACTCTTTTATAAGAAATATACTCCCTCTCAAAGTACTCTTTTATATTGAATATAATCCCACTGGAAGTACACTTTCATAAAAAAAAACTCTCTCTCAAAGTACTCTTTAATATAGAATATGATCACAGTGGAAGTACTCTTTTATACTGAATATAATCACACAGGAAGTACTCTTTCATAAAAAATATACTCCCTCTCAAAGTACTATTTTATATTGAATATAATCACACAGCACGTACTCTTTTATAAAAAATATACTCCCTCTCATAGTTCTCATTTATACTGGATATAATCACACAGGAAGTACTCTTTTATAAACAATATACTCCCTCTCAAAGCACACTTTTATATAGAATATAATCACACTGGAAGTACTATTTTATAAAAAATATACTCCCTCTAAAAGTACTATTTTATATTGAATATAATCACACAGGAAGTACTTTTTTATAAAAAATATACTCCCTCTCCAAGTACTCTTTTATATTGAATACAATCACTCTGGAATTACTGGTTAATATTGAATATAATCCAACAGGAAGTACTCATTTACATTGAATATAATCACACAGGAAGTTCTCTTTTGTAAAAAATATACTCCCTCTCCAAGTACTCTTTTATATTGAATATAATCACACTGGAAATAACATTTTACATTGAATATAATCAAACAGGAAGTACTCTCTTATAAAAAATATACTCCCTCTCATAGTACTCTTTTATATTGAATATAATCACACAGGAAGTACTCTTTTATAAAAAATATACTGCCTCTCAAACTACACTTTTATATTGAATATAACCACACAGCACGTCCTCTTTTATAAAAAATATACTCCCTCTCATAGTTCTCTTATATACTGAATATAATCACACAGGAAGTACTCTTTTATAAAAAATATACTCCCTCTCAATTACTCTTTTATGTTGAATATAATCACACTGGAATTACTATTTTATAAAAAATATACTGCCGCTCAAAGTACTCTTTTATATTGAATACAATCGACACAGGATGTACTGTTTTATAAAAAATATACTCCCTCTCAAAGTACTCTTTTATATTGAATATAATCACTCTGGAAGTGCTGGTTTATATTGGATATAATCACACAGGAAGTACTCTTTATAAAAAATATACTCCATTTCAAAGTAATCTTTTATATTGAATATAATCACACTGGAAATACTCTTTTATATTGAATATAATCATACAGGATGTAATCTTTTATAAAAAAATATACTCCCTCTCAAAGTACTCCTTTATATTGAATATAATCACACAGGAACTACTCTTTTATAAAAAATATACTCCCTCTCAATGAACTCTTTTATATTGAATATCATCACACAGGAAGTACTCCTTTATAAAAAATATACTCCCTCTCCAAGTACTCTTTTATATTGAATATAATCACTCTGGAAGGACTGGTTAATATTGAAAAAAATCACACAGGAAGTCCTCATTTACATTGAATATAATCACACAGGAAGCACTCTTTTGTAAAAAATATACACTCTCTCCAAGTACACTTTTATATTGAATATAATCACACTGGAAATACCCATTTATATTGAACATAATGCCACTGGAAGTACTCTTTCATAAAAAATATACTCCTTCTCAAAGTACTCTTTTATATAGAATATGATCAGAGTGGAAGTACTGGTTTATATTGAATATAATCACACAGGATTAACGCTTTTATAAAAAATATACTCCCTCTCAATGTACGCTTTTATATTGAAGAAAGGCACACAGGAAGTACTATTTTATAAAAAATATACTCCCTCTCAAAGTACGCTTTTATATTGAATATAATCACACAGGATGTACTCTTTTATAAAAAAAATACTCCCTCTCCAAGTACCCTTTTATATTGAATATAATCACTCTGGAAGTACTGGTTTATATTGAATATAATCACACAGGATTTACGCTTTTATAAAAAATATACTGCCTCTCAAAATACTCTTTTATATTGAACATAATCACACAAGAGTTACTCTTTTATAAAAAATATACTCCCTCTCAAAGTACTCTTTATTATAGAATATGATCACAGTGGAAGTACTCTTTTATAATGAATATAATCACACAGGAAGTACCCTTTTATAAAAAATATACTCCCTCTCCAAGTACTCTTTTATATTGAATATAATCACTCTGGAAGTACTGTTTTATATTGAATATAATCACACAGGATTTACGCTTTTATAAAAAATATACTCCCTCTCAAAGAACTCTTTTATATTAAAGATAGTCACACAGGAAGTACTCTTTTATAAAAAATATACTCCCTCTCCAAGTACTCTTTTATATTGAATATAATCACACAGGAAGTACTGGTTAATATTGAATATAATCACAGAGGATTTACGCTTTTATAAAAAATTTACTCCCTCTCAAACTACTTTTTTATATTGAACATAATCACACAGGAAAGAGTGTTTTATAAAAAATATACGCCCTCTCAAAGTACTCTTTTATATTGAATATAATCACACAGGAACTATCTTTTATAAAAAATATACTCTCTCCCAAAGTACTCCTTTATATTGAATATAATCACACAGGAATTACTCTTTTATAAAAAATATACCCCCTATCACAGCACTCTTTTATATTGAATATAATCACACAGGAAGTACTCTTCATAAAAAATATACTCCCTCTCCAAGTACTCTTTTATATTGAATATAATCCCACAGGAAGTACTCTTTCATAAAAAATATACTCCCTCTCAAAGTACTCTTTTATATTGAATATAATCACTCTGGAAGTACTGGTTAATATTGAATATAATCACACAGGAAGTACTCTTTTATAAAAAATCTACTCCCTCTCAAAGGACTCTTTTATATTGAATATAATCATACTGGAAATACCCTTTTATGTTGAATATAATCACTCAGGAAGTACTCTTTTATTAAAAATATACTCCCTCTCAAAGTACTCTTTTTTATTGAATATAATCACACAGGAAGTACTCTTTTATGAAAAATATACTCCCTGTCCAAGTACTCTTTTTTATAGAATATAATCATGCTGGAACTACTGGTTTATATTGAATATACTCACACTGCATTTACGCTTTTATAAAAAATATACTCCCTCTCAAGTACTCTTTTATATTGAACATAATCACACAGGAGTACTCTTCTACAAAAAAAAATATACGACCTCTCAAAGTACTCTTTTATATTGAATATAATCACACAGGAATTACTCTTTTATAAAAAATATACTCCCTCTCAAAGTGCTCTTTTATATTGAATATAAACACTCTGGAATTGCTGGTTTATATTGAAGATAGTCACACAGGAAGTACTCTTTTATAAAAAATATACTCCCTCTCCAAGTACTCTTTTATATTGAATATAATCACACTGGAAATACTCTTTTATATTGAATATAATCACACAGGAAGTATTCTTTTATAAAAAATATACTCCCTCTCAATGTACTCCTATATATTGAATATAATCACACAGAAAATAGTCTTTTATTAAAAGTATACTCCCTCTCAAAATACTCTTTTATATTGAATATAATCACACAGGAAGTACTCTTTTATAAAAACAATACTCCCTCTCAAAGTACTCTTTTATATGGAATATAATCACACAGGAAGTACTCCTTTATAAAAAGTATGCTCCCTCTACAAGTCCTCTTTTATATTGAATATAATCACACATGAAGTACTCTTTTATAAAAAATATTCTCGCTCTCAAAGTACTCTTTTATATTGAATATAATCACTCTGGAAGTACTGGTTAATATTGAATATAATCACACAGGAAGTACTCTTTTATAAAAAATGTACTCCCTCTCAAAGTACTCTTTTATATTGAATATAATCATACTGGAAATACCCTTTTATATTGAATATAATCACACAGGAAGTACTCTTTAATAAAAAATATACTCCCTCTCATAGTACTCTTTTATATTGAATATAATCACACAGGAAGTACTCTTTTATAAAAAATATTCTCCCGCTCAAAGTACTCTTTTATATTGAATATAATCACACAGCAGGTACTCTTTTAAAAAAAATATACTCCCTCTCATAATTCTCTTTTATACTGAATATAATCACACAGGAAGTACTATTTTATAAAAAATATACTCCCTCTCAAAGCACTCTTTTATATTGAATATAGTCACACTGTAAGTACCATTTTATAAAAAATATACTCCCTCTCAAAGTACTCTTTTATATTGAATATAATCACACAGGAAGTACTCTTTTATAAAAAATATACTCCCTCTACAAGTACTCTTTTATATTGAATATAATGACTCTGGAATTACTGGTTTATAATGAATATAATCACACAGGATTTACGCTTTTATAAAAAATATACTCCCTCTCAAAGTACTCTTTTATATTGAACATAAAAACACAGGAAGTACTCTTTTATAAAAAATATACTCCCACTCAAAGTACTCTTTTATATTGAATATAATCACACAGTAAGTACTCCTTTATAAAAAATATACTCCCTCTCCAAGTACTCTTTTATATTGAATATAATCACTCTTGAAATACTGGTTGATATTGAATATAATCACACAGGAAGTACTCTTTTATAAAAAATATACTCCCTTTCAAAGTACTCTTTTATATTGAATATAATCACACTGGAAACACTATTTTATATTGAATATAATCACACAGGAAGTACTCTTTTATAAAAAATATACTCCCTCTCAATGTACTCCTTTATATTGAATATAATCACACAGGAAATAATCTTTTATTAAAAATATACTCCCTCTCCAAATACTCTTTTATATTGAATATAATCACTCTGGAAGTACTGGTTTATATTGAATATAATCACACAGGATGTACGCTTTTATATAAAATATACTCCCTCTCAAAGTACTGTTTTATATTGAACATAATCACACAGGAAGTACTCTTTTATAAAAAATATACTACCTCTCAAAGTACTCTTTTATATAGAATATGATCACTTTGGAAGTACTCTTTTATACTGAATATAATCACACAGAAAGTACTCTTTTATAAAAAATATACTCCCTCTCCAAGTACTCTTTTATGTTGAATATAATCACTCCGGAAGTACTGGTTTATATTGAATATAATCACACAGGATTTACGCTTTTATGAAAAATATACTCCCTCTCAAAGTACTCTTTTATATTGAACATAATCACACAGGACGTACTCTTTTATAAAAAATGTACTCCCTCTCATAATTCTCTTTTATACTGAATATAATCACACAGGAAGTACTCTTTTATAAAAAAATACTCCCTCTCAAAGTACTCTTTTATATTGAATATAATCATACAGGAAGTACTCTTCTATAAAAAATATACTCCCTCTCAAAGTACTCTTTTATATTGAATATAATCACCGTGGAAATACTCTTTCATATTGAATATAAACACACAGGAAGTACTCTTTTATAAGAAATATACTCCCTCTCAAAGTACTCTTTTATATTGAATATAATCCCACTGGAAGTACACTTTCATAAAAAAAAACTCTCTCTCAAAGTACTCTTTAATATAGAATATGATCACAGTGGAAGTACTCTTTTATACTGAATATAATCACACAGGAAGTACTCTTTTATAAAAAATATACTCCCTCTCAAAGTACTATTTTATATTGAATATAATCACACAGCACGTACTCTTTTATAAAAAATATACTCCCTCTCATAGTTCTCTTTTATACTGGATATAATCACACAGGAAGTACTCTTTTATAAACAATATACTCCCTCTCAAAGCACACTTTTATATAGAATATAATCACACTGGAAGTACTATTTTATAAAAAATATACTCCCTCTAAAAGTACTATTTTATATTGAATATAATCACACAGGAAGTACTTTTTTATAAAAAATATACTCCCTCTCCAAGTACTCTTTTATATTGAATACAATCACTCTGGAATTACTGGTTAATATTGAATATAATCCAACAGGAAGTACTCATTTACATTGAATATAATCACACAGGAAGTTCTCTTTTGTAAAAAATATACTCCCTCTCCAAGTGCTCTTTTATATTGAATATAATCACACTGGAAATAACCTTTTACATTGAATGTAATCAAACAGGAAGTACTCTCTTATAAAAAATATACTCCCTCTCAATAGTACTCTTTTATATTGAATATAATCACACAGGAAGTACTCTTTTATAAAAAATATACTGCCTCTCAAACTACACTTTTATATTGAATATAATCACACAGCACGTCCTCTTTTATAAAAAATATACTCCCTCTCATAGTTCTCTTTTATACTGAATATAATCACACACGAAGTACTCTTTTATAAAAAATATACTCCCTCTCAAATTACTCTTTTATGTTGAATATAATCACACAGGAATTACTATTTTATAAAAAATATACTGCCGCTCAAAGTATTCTTTTATATTGAATACAATCACACAGGATGTACTGTTTTATAAAAAATATACTCCCTCTCAAAGTACTCTTTTATATTGAATATAATCACTCTGGAAGTGCTGGTTTATATTGGATATAATCACACAGGAAGTACTCTTTATAAAAAATATACTCCATTCCAAAGTAATCTTTTATATTGAATATAATCACACTGGAAATACTCTTTTATATTGAATATTATCATACAGGATGTAATCTTTTATAAAAAATATACTCCCTCTAAGTACTCCTTTATATTGAATATAATCACACAGGAACTACTCTTTTATAAAAAATATACTCCCTCTCAATGAGCTCTTTTATATTGAATATAATCACACAGGAAGTACTCTTCATAAAAAATATACTCCCTCTCCAAGTACTCTTTTATATTGAATATAATCCCACAGGAAGTACTCTTTCATAAAAAATATACTCCCTCTCAAAGTACTCTTTTATATTGAATACAATCACTCTGGAAGTACTGGTTAATATTGAATATAATCACACAGGAAGTACTCTTTTATAAAAAATCTACTCCCTCTCAAAGGACTCTTTTATATTGAATATAATCATACTGGAAATACCCTTTTATGTTGAATATAATCACACAGGAAGTACTTTTTTATTAAAAATATACTCCCTCTCAAAGTACTCTTTTTTATTGAATATAATCACACAGGAAGTACTCTTTTATGAAAAATATATTCCCTGTCCAAGTATTCTTTTTTATAGAATATAATCACGCTGGAAGTACTGGTTTATATTGAATATACTCACACTGCATTTACGCTTTTATAAAAAATATACTCCCTCTCAAAGTACTCTTTTATATTGAACATAATCACACAGGAAGTACTCTTTTATAAAAAATATACTCCCTCTCAAAGTACTCTTTTATATTGAATATAATCTCACAGGAATTACTCTTTTATAAAAAATATACTCCCTCTCAAAGTGCTCTTTTATATTGAATATAAACACTCTGGAATTGCTGGTTTATATTGAAGATAGTCACACAGGAAGTACTCTTTTATAAAAAATATACTCCCTCTCCAAGTACTCTTTTATATTGAATATAATCACACTGGAAATACTCTTTTATATTGAATATAATCACACAGGAAGTATTCTTTTATAAAAAATATACTCCCTCTCAATGTACTCCTATATATTGAATATAATCACACAGAAAATAGTCTTTTATTAAAAGTATGCTCCCTCTCAAAATACTCTTTTATATTGAATATAATCACACAGGAAGTACTCTTTTATAAAAACAATACTCCCTCTCAAAGTACTCTTTTATATTGAATATAATCACACAGGAAGTACTCCTTTATAAAAAATATGCTCCCTCTACAAGTCCTCTTTTATATTGAATATAATCACACATGAAGTACTCTTTTATAAAAAATATTCTCGCTCTCAAAGTACTCTTTTATATTGAATATAATCACTCTGGAAGTACTGGTTAATATTGAATATAATCACACAGGAAGTACTCTTTTATAAAAAATATACTCCCTCTCAAAGCACTCTTTTATATTGAATATAATCATACTGGAAATACCTTTTTATATTGAATATAATCACACAGGAAGTACTCTTTTATAAAAAATATACTTCCTCTCATAGTACTCTTTTATATTGAATATAATCACACAGGAAGTACTCTTTTATAAAAAATATTCTGCCGCTCAAAGTACTCTTTTATATTGAATATAATCACACAGCAGGTACTCTTTTAAAAAAAATATACTCCCTCTCATAATTCTCTTTAATACTGAATATAATCACACAGGAAGTACTAATTTATAAAAAATATACTCCCTCTCAAAGCACTCTTTTATATTGAATATAGTCACACTGGAAGTACCATTTTATAAAAAATATACTCCCTCTCAAAGTACTCTTTTATATTGAAAATAATCACACAGGAAGTACTCTTTTATAAAAAATATACGCCCTCTCCAAGTACTCTTTTATATTGAATATAATGACTCTGGAAGTACTGGTTTATAATGAATATAATCACACAGGATTTACGCTTTTATAAAAAATATACTCCCTCTCAAAGTACTCTTTTATATTGAACATAAAAACACAGGAAGTACTCTTTTATAAAAAATATACTCCCACTCAAAGTACTCTTTTATATTGAATATAATCACACAGTAAGTACTCTTTTATAAAAAATATACTTCCTCTCCAAGTACTCTTTTATATTGAATATAATCACTCTTGAAATACTGGTTGATATTGAATATAATCACACAGGAAGTACTCTTTTATAAAAAATATACTCCCTTTCAAAGTACTCTTTTATATTGAATATAATCACACTGGAAACACTATTTTATATTGAATATAATCACACAGGAAGTACTCTTTTATAAAAAATATACTCCCTCTCAATGTACTCCTTTATATTGAATATAATCACACAGGAAATAATCTTTTATAAAAAATATACTCCCTCTCCAAATACTCTTTTATATTGAATATAATCACTCTGGAAGTACTGGTTTATATTGAATATAATCACACAGGATGTACGCTTTTATAAAAAATATACTCCCTCTCAAAGTACTGTTTTACATTGAACATAATCTCACAGGAAGTACTCTTTTATAAAAAATATACTCCCTCTCAAAGTACTCTTTTATATAGAATATGATCACAGTGGAAGTACTCTTTTATACTGAATATAATCACACAGAAAGTACTCTTTTATAAAAAATATACTCCCTCTCCAAGTACTCTTTTATGTTGAATATAATCACTCCGGAAGTACTGGTTTATATTGAATATAATCACACAGGATTTACGCTTTTATGAAAAATATACTCCCTCTCAAAGTACTCTTTTATATTGAACATAATCACACAGGACGTACTCTTTTATAAAAAATGTACTCCCTCTCATAATTCTCTTTTATACTGAATATAATCACACAGGAAGTACTCTTTTATAAAAAAATACTCCCTCTCAAAGTACTCTTTTATATTGAATATAATCATACAGGAAGTACTCTTCTATAAAAAATATACTCCCTCTCAAAGTACTCTTTTATATTGAATATAATCACCATGGAAATACTCTTTCATATTGAATATAAACACACAGGAAGTACTCTTTTATAAGAAATATACTCCCTCTCAAAGTACTCTTTTATATTGAATATAATCACACTGGAAGTACACTTTCATAAAAAAAAACTCTCTCTCAAAGTATTCTTTAATATAAAATATGATCACAGTGGAAGTACTCTTTTATACTGAATATAATCACACAGGAAGTACTCTTTTATAAAAAATATACTCCCTCTCAAAGTACTATTTTATATTGAATATAATCACACAGCACGTACTCTTTTATAAAAAATATACTCCCTCTCATAGTTCTCTTTTATACTGGATATAATCACACAGGAAGTACTCTTTTATAAACAATATACTCCCTCTCAAAGCACACTTTTATATAGAATATAATCAAACTGGAAGTACTATTTTATAAAAAATATACTCCCTCTAAAAGTACTATTTTATATTGAATATAATCACACAGGAAGTACTTTTTTATAAAAAATATACTCCCTCTCCAAGTACTCTTTTATATTGAATACAATCACTCTGGATTTACTGGTTAATATTGAATATAATCCAACAGGAAGTACTCATTTACATTGAATATAATCACACAGGAAGTTCTCTTTTGTAAAAAATATACTCCCTCTCCAAGTACTCTTTTATATTGAATATAATCCCACAGGAAGTACTCTTTCATAAAAAATATACTCCCTCTCAAAGTACTCTTTTATTTTGAATATAATCATACAGGAAGTACTCTTCTATAAAAAATATACTCCCTCTCAATGTACGCTTTTATATTGAATATAATCACACAGGATGTACTCTGTTATAAAAAAAATACTCCCTCTCCAAGTACCCTTTTATATTGAATATAATCACTCTTGAAGTACTGGTTTATATTGAATATAATCACACAGGATTTACGCTTTTATGAAAAATATACTCCCTCTCAAAATACTCTTTTATATTGAACATAATCACACAAGAGTTACTCTTTTATAAAAAATATACTCCCTCTCAAAGTACTCTTTATTATAGAATATGATCACAGTGGAAGTACTCTTTTATACTGAATATAATCACACAGGAAGTACCCTTTTCTAAAAAATATACTCCCTCTCCAAGTACTCTTTTATATTGAATATAATCACTCTGGAATTACTGTTTTATATTGAATATAATCACACAGGATTTACGCTTTTATAAAAAATATACTCCCTCTCAAAGAACTCTTTTATATTAAAGATAGTCACACAGGAAGTACTCTTTTATAAAAAATATACTCCCTCTCCAAGTACTCTTTTATATTGAATATAATCACACAGGAAGTACTGGTTAATATTGAATATAATCACAGAGGATTTACGCTTTTATAAAAAATTTACTCCCTCTCAAACTACTTTTTTATATTGAACATAATCACACAGGAAAGAGTGTTTTATAAAAAATATACGCCCTCTCAAAGTACTCTTTTATATTGAATATAATCACACAGGAACTATTCTTTTATAAAAAATATACTCTCTCCCAAAGTACTCCTTTATATTGAATATAATCACACAGGAATTACTCTTTTATAAAAAATATACTCCCTATCACAGTACTCTTTTATATTGAATATAATCACACAGGAAGTACTCTTCATAAAAAATATACTCCCTCTCCAAGTACTCTTTTATATTGAATATAATCCCACAGGAAGTACTCTTCATAAAAAATATACTCCCTCTCAAAGTACTCTTTTATATTGAATATAATCACTCTGGAAGTAATGGTTAATATTGAATATAATCACACAGGAAGTACTCTTTTATAAAAAATCTACTCCCTCTCAAAGGACTCTTTTATATTGAATATAATCATACTGGAAATACCCTTTTATGTTGAATATAATCACACAGGAAGTACTCTTTTATTAAAAATATACTCCCTCTCAAAGTACTCTTTTTTATTGAATATAGTCACACAGGAAGTACTCTTTTATGAAAAATATACTCCCTGTCCAAGTACTCTTTTTTGTAGAATATAATCACGCTGGAAGTACTGGTTTATATTGAATATACTCACACTGCATTTACGCTTTTATAAAAAATATACTCCCTCTCAAAGTACTCTTTTATATTGAACATAATCACACAGGAAGTACTCTTTTATAAAAAATATACGACCTCTCAAAGTACTCTTTTATATTGAATATAATCACACAGGAATTACTCTTTTATAAAAAATATACTCCCTCTCAAAGTGCTCTTTTATATTGAATATAAACACTCTGGAATTGCTGGTTTACATTGAAGATAGTCACACAGGAAGTACTCTTTTATAAAAAATATACGACCTCTCAAAGTACTCTTTTATATTGAATATAATCACACAGGAATTACTCTTTTATAAAAAATATACTCCCTCTCAAAGTGCTCTTTTATATTGAATATAAACACTCTGGAATTGCTGGTTTACATTGAAGATAGTCACACAGGAAGTACTCTTTTATAAAAAATATACTCCCTCTACAAGTACTCTTTCATATTGAATATAATCACACTGGAAATACTCTTTTATATTGAATATAATCACACAGGAAGTATTCTTTTATAAAAAATATACTCCCTCTCAATGTACTCCTATATATTGAATATAATCACACAGAAAATAGTCTTTTATTAAAAGTATACTCCCTCTCAAAATACTCTTTTATATTGAATATAATCACACAGGAAGTACTCTTTTATAAAAACTATACTCCCTCTCAAAGTACTCTTTTATATTGAATATAATCACACAGGAAGTACTCCTTTATAAAAAATATGCTCCCTCTACAAGTCCTCTTTTATATTGAATATAATCACAAAGGAAGTACTCTTTTATAAAAAATATACTCGCTCTCAAAGTACTCTTTTATATTGAATATAATCACTCTGGAAGTACTGGTTAATATTGAATATAATCACACAGGAAGTACTCTTTTATAAAAAATATACTCCCTCTCAAAGTACTCTTTTATATTGAATATAATCATACTGGAAATACCCTTTTATATTGAATATAATCACACAGGAAGTACTCTTTTATAAAAAATATACTCCCTCTTATAGTACTCTTTTATATTGAATATAATCACACAGGAAGTACTCTTTTATAAAAAATATTCTCCCGCTCAAAGTACTCTTTTATATTGAATATAATCGCACAGCAGGTACTCTTTTAAAAAAAATATACTCCCTCTCATAATTCTCTTTTATACTGAATATAATCACACAGGAAGTACTCTTTTATAAAAAATATACTCCCTCTCCAAGTACTCTTTCATATTGAATATAATCACTTGGAAGTACTGGTTTATATTGAATATTATCACACAGGATTTACGCTTTTATAAAAAATATACTCCCTCTCAAAGAACTCTTTTTTATTGAAGATAGTCACACAGGAAGTACTCTTTTGTAAAAAATATACTCCCTCTCCAAGTACTCTTTTATATTGAATATATTCACACAGGAAGTACTGGTTAATATTGAATATAATCAGACAGGATTTACGCTTTTATAAAAAATATACTCCCTCTCAAAGTACTTTTTTATATTGAACATAATCACACAGGAATTACTGTTTTATAAAAAATATCCGCCCTCTCAATGTACTCTTATATATTGAATATAATCACACAGGAAGTATTCTTTTATAAAAAATATACTCCCTCTCAAAGTTCTCCTTTTTATTGAATATAATCAAACAGGAAGTACTCTTCTATAAAAAATATACTGCCTCTGAAAGTACTCTTTTATATTGAATAAAATCACACAGGAAGTACTCTTTTATAAAAAAAATAGTCCCTCTCAAAATACACTTTTATATTGAATATAATCACACAGGACGTACTCCCTTATAAAAAATATACTCCCTCTCCAAGTACTCTTTTATATTGAATATAATCATACTGGAAATACCCTTTTATATTGAGTATAATCACACAGGAAGTACACTTTTACAAAAAATATACTCCCTCTCATAGTACTCTTTTATACTGAATATAATCACACAGGAAGTCCTCTTTTATAAAAAATATACTCCCTCTCAAAGTACTCTTTTATATTGAAAATAATCACACAGCACGTACTCTTTTATAAAAAATATTCTCCCTCTCATAATTCTCTTTTATACTGAATATAATCACACAGGAAGTACTCTTTTATAAAAATATTCTCCCTCTCCAAGTACTCTTTTATATTGAATATAATCACTCTGGAAATACTGGTTTATATTGAATATAATCACAATGGAAATACTCTTTTATATTGAACATAATCACACAGGAAGTACTCTTTTAGAAAAAATATACTCCCTCTAAAAGTACTCTTTTATATTGAATATTATCACACAGGAAGTACTCTTTTATAAAAATATTCTCCCTCTCAATGTACTCTTTTATATTGAATATAATCACTCTGGAAGTGGTGGTTTATACTGAATATCATCACACAGGAAGTAGCCATTTATAAAAATTATACTCCCTCTCAAAGTACTCTTTTATATTGAATATAATCACAGTGTAAATACTCTTTTATACTGAATATAATCACACATGAAGTACTCTTTTATAAAAAAATATACTCCCTCTCAAAGTACTCCTTTATATTGAATATAATCACAGAGGAAATACTATTGTATAAAAAATATACTCCCTCTCAAAGTATTCTTTTATATTGAATATAATCACACAGGAAGTACTCTTTTATAAAAAATATAATCCCTCTCAAAGTACTCTTTTATATTGAATATAATCACTCAGGAAGTACTGGTTAATATTGAAAATAATCACACAGGAAGTACTCTTTTATAAAAAATATACTCCCTCTCAAAGTACTCTTTTATATTGAATATAATCACACTGGAAATACTCTTTTATATTGAATATAATCACACAGGACGTACTCTTCTATAAAAAATATACTCCCTCTCAAAGAACTCTTTTATATTGAATATGATCACAGTGGAAGTACTCTTTTATACTGAATATAATCACATAGTAAGTACTGTTTTATAAAAAATATACTCCCTCTCAATGTACTCTTTTATATAGAATATGATCACAGTGGAAGAACTCTTTTATACTGAATATAATCACACAGGATGTACTCTTTTATAAAAAATATACTCCCTCTCAAAGTACTCTTTTACATTGAACATAATCACACAGGAATTACTCTTTTATAAAAAAAATACTCCCTCTCAAAGTACTCCTTTGTATTGAACATAATCACACAGGAAGTTCTCTTTTATAAAAAATATACTCCCTCTCAAAGTATTCTTTTATATTGAATATAATCACTCTGGAAGTCGTGGTTTATATTGAATATCATCACACAGGAAGTAGCCTTTTATAAAAAATATACTCCCTCTCAAAGTACTCTTTTATATTGAATATAATCACAGTGGAAATACTCTTTTATACTGAATATAATCACACAGGAAATACTCTTTTATAAAAAATATAATCCCTCTCCAAGCACCCTTTTATATTGAATATAATCACTCTGGAGGTACTGGTTAATATTGAATATAATCACACAGGAAGTACTCATTTATATTGAATATAATCACACAGGATGTACTCTTTTATAAAAAATATACTCCCTCTCCAAGTACTCTTTTATATTGAATATAATCACACTGCAAATACCCTTTTATATGGAATATAATCACACAGGAAGTACTCTTTTATAAAAAATATACTCCCTCTCAAAGTACTCTTTTATATTGAATATAATCACACAGGAAGTACTATTTTATAAAAAATATTCTCCCTCTCAAAGTACTCTTTTATATTGAATATAATCACACAGCATGTCCTCTTTAAAAAAAATATACTCCCTCTCATAGTTCTCTTTTCTACTGAATATAATCACACAGGAAGTACTCTTTTATAAAAAATATACTCACTCTCAAATTACTCTTATATATTGAATATAATCACACAGGAATTACTATTTTATAAAAAATATACTGCCTCTCAAAGTACTCTTTTATATTGAATATAATCACACAGGATGTACTCTTTTATAAAAAATTTACTCCCTCTCAAAGTACTCTTTTATATTGAATATAATCACTCTGGAAGTACTGATTTATATTGAATATAATCACACAGGAAGTACTCTTTTATAAAAAATATACTCCCTCTCAAAGTAATCTTTTATATTGAATATAATCACACTGGAAATACTCTTTTATATTGAACATAATCACACAGGAAGTACTCTTTTATAAAAAATATACTCCCTCTCAAAGTACTCCTTTATATTGAATATAATCACACAGGAAGTACTCTTTTATAAAAAATATACTCCCTCTCAAAGTACTCTCTTATATTGAATATAATCACTCTGGAAGTACTGGTTTATATTGTATATAATCGCACAGGAAGTACTCTTTTATAAAAAATATACTCCCTCTAAAAGTAATCTTTTATATTGAATATAATCACACTGGAAATACTCTTTTATATTGAATATAATCACACTGGAAGTACTCTTTTATAAAAAATATACTCCCTCACAAAGTACTCCTTTATATTGAATATAATCACACAGGAATACTCTTTTATGAAAAATATACTCCCTTTCCAAGTACTCTTTTATATTGAATATATATTCACACTGGAAGTACTATTTTATAAAAAAATACTCCCTCTCCAAGTACTCATATATAGTGAATATAATCACTCTGGAAGTACTGGTTACTATTGAATATAATCACACAGGCAATACTCATTTATATTGAATATAATCACACAGGAAGTACACTTTTATAAAAAATATACTCCCTCTCAAAGTCCTCTTTTATATTGAATATAAACCCACTGGAAGTACTCTTTCATATAAAATAAACTCCCTCTCAAAGTACTCTTTAATATAGAATATGATCACAGTGAAAGTACTCTTTTAAACTGAATATAATCACACAGGAAGGACTCTTTTATAAAAAATATACTACCTCTCCAAGTACTCTTTTTTATTGAATATAATCACTCTGGAAATACTGGTTTATATTGAATATAATCACAGAGGATTTACGCTTTTATAAAAAATATACTCCCTGTCAAATTACTCTTTTATACTGAATATAATCACACAGGAAGTAATCTTTTATAAAAAATATACACCCTCTCAAAGTTCTCTTTTATATTGAATATAAGCACAGAGGAAGTATTCTTTTATAAAAAATATACTCCCTCTCAAAGAACTCCTTTATATTGAATATAATCACACAGGAAGTACTCTTTTATAAAAAATATGCTCCCTCTCAAAGAACTCTTTTATACTGAATATAATCACACAGGAAGTACTATTTTATAAAAAATATACTCCCTCTCAAAATACTCTTTTATATTGAATATAATCACACAGGAAGTACTCCTTTATAAAAAATATACTCCCTCTCAAAGTACTCTTTTATATTGATATAATTACTCTGGAACTACAGGTTACTATTGAATGTAATCACACAGGAGGTAATCTTTTAAAAAAAAATACTCCCTCTCATACTACTCTTTTATATTGAATATAATCACTCTGGAAGTACTGGTTAATATTGAATATAATCACACAGGAAGTACTCATTTACATTGAATATAATCACACAGGAAGTACTCTTTTGTAAAATATATACTCCCTCTCCAAGTACTCTTTTATATTGAATATAATCACACAGGAAATACCCTTTTATATTGAACATAATCACACAGGAAGTACTCTTTTATAAAAAATATATTTGCTCTACAAGTACTTTTTTATATTGAATATAATCCCACTGGAAGTACTCTTTCATAAAAAATATACTTCCTCTCTAAGTACTCTTTTATATAGAATATGATCACAGTGGAAGTACTGGTTTATATTGAATATAATCACACAGGATTTACGCTTTTATAAAAAATATACTCCCTCTCAAAGTACTCTTTTATATTGAACATAATCACACAGGAAGTACTCTGTTATAAAAAAATACTCCCTCTCAAAGTACTCTTTTATATTGAATATAATCACTCTGGAAGTCGTGGTTTATATTGAATATCATCACACAGGAAGTAGCCTTTTATAAAAAATCTACTCCCTCTCAAACTACTCTTTTATATTGATTATAATCACACTGGAAATAGTCTTTTATACTTAATATAATTACACATGAAGTACTCTTTTATAAAAAATATACTCCCTCTCAACGTACTCCTTTATATTGAATATAATCACAGGGGAAGTACTACTGTATAAAAAATATACTCCCTCTCAAAGTATTACCTTATATTGAGTATAATCACACAGGAAGTACTGTTTTATAAAAAATATACTCCCTCTAGAAGTAATCATTTATATTGAATATAATCACTCTGGAAGTACTGGTTAATATTCAATATAATCACACAGGCTGTACTCATTTATATTGAATATAATCACACAGGAAGTACTCTTTTATAAAAAATATACTCCCTCTCAAAGTACTCTTTTATATTGAATATAAACCCTCTGGAAGTACTCTTTCATAAAAAATAAACTCCCTCTCAAAGTACTCTTTAATATAGAATATGATCACAGTGAAAGTACTCTTTTATACTGAATATAATCACACAGGAAGGACTATTTTTTAAAAAATATACTACCTCTCAATATACTCTTTTATATTGAATATAATCACACAGGAAACACTCCTTTATAAAAAATATACTCCCTCTCAAAGTACTCTTTTATATTGAATATAATCACTCTGGAAGTACTGGTTAATATTGAATGTAATCACACAGGAGGTAACCTTTTTTAAAAAATATACTCCCTCTCCCAGTACTCTTTTATATTGAATATAATGATTCTGGAAGTACTGGTTAATATTGAATATAATCACACAGGAAGTACTCATTTACATTGAATATAATCACACAGGAAGTACTCTTTTGTAAAAAATGTACTCCCTCTCCAAGTACTCTTTTATATTGAATATAATCACACTGCAAATACCCTTTTATTTTGAACATAATCACACAGGAAGTACTCTTTCATAAAAAATATACTCCCTCTCAAAATACTCTTTTATATAGAATATGATCACAGTGGAAATACTCTTTTATAGTGAATATAATCACATAGTAAATACTCTTTTATAAAAAATGTACTCCCTCTCCAAGTACTCTTTTATATTGAATATAATCACTCTGGAAGTACTGGTTAATATTGAATATAATCACACAGGATTTACGCTTTTATAAAAAATATACTCCCACTCAAAGTACTCTTTTATATTGAATATATTCACACAGGAAGCACTCTTTTATAAAAAATATACTGCCTCTCAAAGTACTCTTTTGTATTGAATATAATCACACAGGAAGTACTCTTTTATAAAAAATATACTCCCTGTCAAAGTACTGTTTTATATTGAATATGATCACAGTGGAAGTACTATTTTATACTGAATATAATCACACAGCAAGTACTGTTTTATAAAAAATATACTCCCTCTCAAGGTACTCTTTTATATAGAATATGATCACAGTGGAAGTACTCTTTTATACTGAATATAATCACACAGAATGTACTCTTTAATAAAAAATATACTCCCTCTACAAGTACTCTTTTATATTGAGTATAATCACTCTGTAAGTACTGGTTTATATTGAATATAATCACACAGGATTTACGCTTTTATAAAAAATATACTCCCTCTCAAAGTACTCTTTTATCTTGAACATAATCACACAGAAACTACTCTGTTATAAAAAATATACTCCCACTCAAATTCTCTTTTATATTGAATATAATCACACAGGAAGTACTCTTTTATAAAAAATATACTCCCTCTCAAAGTACTCTGTTATATTGAATATAATCACTCTGGAAGTCGTGGTTTATATTGAATATCATCACACAGGAAGTAGCCTTTTATAAAAAATATACTCCTTCTCAAAGTACACTTTTATATTGACTATAATCACACTGGAAATACTCTTTTATATTGAAAATAATCACACATGAAGTACTCTTTTATAAGAAATATACTCCCTCTCCAAGTACTCTTTTATATTGAATATAATCACTCTGGAAGTACTGTTTAATATTGAATATAATCACACAGGAAGTACTCATTTATATTGAAGATAATCACACAGGATGTACTCTTTTATAAAAAATATACTCCCTCTCCAAGTACTCTTTTATATTGAATATAATCACACTGGAAATACCATTTTGTATTGAATATAATTACACAGGAAGTACTCTTTTATAAAAAATATACTCCCCCTCATAGTACTCTTTTATATTGAATTTAATCACACAGGAAGTACTCTTTTATAAAAAATATACTGACTCTCAAAGTACTCTTTTATATTGAATATAATCAGACAGCACGTACTCTTTTATAAAAAATATACTCCCTCTCATAGTTCTCTTTTATACTGAATATAATCACACAGGAAGTACTCTTTTATAAAAAATATACTCACTCTCAAAGTACTCTTTTATATTGAATATAATCACACTGGAATTACTATTTTATAAAAAATATACTGCCTCTCAAAGTACTCTTTTATATTGAATATAATCACACAGGAAGTACTCTTTTATAAAAAATATACTCCCTCTCAACGTAATCTTTTATTTTGAATATAATCACACTGGAAATACTCTTTTATATTGAATATAATCACACAGGAAGTACTCTTTTATAAAATATATACTCCCTCTCAAAGTACTTATTTATATTGAATATAATCACACAGGAAGTACTCTTTTATGAAAAATATACTCCCTCTCCAAGTACTCTTTTATATTGAATATAATCACACTGGAATTTCTGTTTTATAAAAAAAATCCTCCCTCTCCAAGTACTATTTTATATTGAATATAATCACTCTGGATGTACTGGTTAATATTGAATATAATCACACAGGCAGTACTCATTTATATTGAATATAATCACACCGGAACTACTCTTTTATAAAAAATATACTCCCTCTCAATGTACTCTTTTATATTGAATATAAACCCACTGGAAGTACCCTTTCATAAAAAATAAACTCCCTCTCAAAGTACTCTTTAATATAGAATATGATCACAGTGGAAGTACTCTTTTTACTGAATATAATCACACAGGAAGGACTCTTTTATAAAAAATATACTCCCTCTCCAAGTACTCTTTTATATAGAATATAATCAATCTGGAAGTTCTGGTTTATAATGAATATAATCACACAGGATTTACGCTTTTATAAAAAATATACTCCCTCTGAAAGTACTCTTTTATATTGAATATAATCACACAGGAAGTACTCCTTTATAAAAAATATACTCCCTCTCAAAGTACTCTTTTATATTGAATATAAGCACTCTGGAAGTACTGGTTAATACTGAATATAATCACACAGGAGTTAATCTTTTATAAAAAACATACTACCTCTCCAAGTACTCTTTTATATTGAATATAATCACTCTGGAAGTACTGGTTAATATAGAATATAATCACACAGGAAGTACTCAATTGCATTGAATATAATCACACAGGAAGTACTCTTTTGTAAAAAATATACTCCCTCTCCAAGTACTGTTTTATATTGAATATAATCACACTGGAAATACCCTTTTATATTGAACATAATCACACAGTAAGTACGCTTTTATAAAAAATGTGTTTCGTCTACAAGTACTCTTTTATATTGAATATAATTCCACTGGAAATACTCTTTCATAAAAAATATACTCCCTCTCAAAGTACTCTTTTATATAGAATATGATCACAGTGGAAGTACTGGATTATATTGAATATAATCACACAGGATTTACGCTTTTACAAAAAATATACTCCCTCTCAAAGTACTCTTTTATATTGAAGATAGTCACACAGGAAGTACTCTTTTATAAAAAATATACTCCCTCTCTAAGTACTCTTTTATATTGAATATAATCACACAGGAAGTACTCTTTTATTAAAAAAATACTCCCTCTCCAAGTACTCTTTTATATTGAATATAGTCACTCTGGAAGTACTGGTTTATACTGAATATAATCACACAGGATATACGCTTTTATAAAAAATATACTCCCTCTCAAAGTACTCTTTTATATTGAACATAATCACACAGGAATTACTCTTTTATAAGAAATAAACTCCCTCTCAAATACTCTTTTATATTGAATATAATCACACAGGAAGTACTCTTTTACAAAAAATATACTCCCTCTCAATGTACTCTTTTATATTGAATATAATCACGCAGGAAATACTCTTTTATATTGAATATAATCACACAGAAAGTACATTTTTATAAAAAATATACTCCCTCTCAAAGTACTCCTTTATATTGAATATAATCACACAGGAAGTACAATTGTATAAAAAATATACTCCCTCTCAAAGTATTCTTTAAATTGATTTTAATCACACAGGAATTACTCTTTTATAAAAAATATACTCCCTCTCCAAGTACTTTTTTATATTGAATATAATCACTCTTGAAGTACTGGTTAATATTGAATATAATCACACAAGAAGTACTCATTTATATTGAATATAATCACACAGGAAGTACTCTTTTATAAAAAATATACTCCCTCTCCAAGCACTCTTTTATATTGAATATAATCACACTGGAAATACCCTTTTATGTTGAATATAATCACACAGGAAGTACTCTTTTATAAAAAATATACTCCCTCGCATAGTACTCTTTTATATTGAATATAATCACACAGGAATTACACTTTTATAAAAAATATACTGCCTCTCAAAGTACTCTTTTATATTGAATATCATCACACAGGAATTACTATTTTATTAAAAATATACTGCCTCTCAAAGTACTCTTTAATATTGAATATTATCACACAGGAAGTACTCTTTTGTAAAAAATATACTCCTTCTCAAAGTACTCTTTAATATAGAATATGATCACAGTGGAAGTACTCTTTTATATTGAATATAATCACTCTGGAAGTACTGGTTTATATTGAATCTAATCACACAGGATTTACGCTTTTATAAAAAATATACTCCCTCTCAAAATACTCTTTTATATTGAACATAATCACACAGGAAGTACTCTTTTATAAAAAATATACTCCCTCTCAAATACTCTTTCATATTGAATATAATCACTCTGGAAGTACAGGTTTATATTGAATATAATCACACAGGATTTACGTTTTATGAAAAATATACTCCCGCTCAAAGTACTATTTATATTGAACATAATCACACAGGAAGTACTCTTTTATAAAAAATATACGCCCTCTCAAAGTACTCTTTTATATTGAATATAATCACACACGATCTATTCTTTTATAAAAAATATACTCCCTCTCAAAGTACTCCTTTATATTAAATATAATCACACAGGAATTACTCTTTTATAAAAAATATACTCCCTCTCAAAGTACTCTTTTATATTGAATATAATCACACAGGAAGTACTATTTTATAAAAAATATACTCCCTCTCAAAATACTCTTTTATATTGAATATAATAGCACAGGAAGTACTCCTTTATAATAAATATACTCCCTCTCAAAGTCCTCTTTTATATTGAATATAATCACTCTGTAAATACTGGTTAATATTGAATATAATCACACACGAGGTAATCTTTTATAAAAAATGTTCTCCCTCTCCAAGTACTCTTTTGTACTGAACATAATCACACTGGAAATACACATTTATATTGAATATAATCACACAGGAAGTACTCTTTTATAAAAAAATATACTCCCTCTCATAGTATTCTTTTATATAGAATATAATCACACAGGAAGTACTCTTTTATAAAAAATATACTCCGGCTCAAAGTACTCTTTTATATTGAATATAATCACACAGCACGTACTCTTTTATAAAAAATATACTCCCTCTCATAGTTCTCTTTTATACTAAATATAATCACACAGGAAATACTCTTTTATAAAAAATATACTGCCTCTCAATGCACACTTTTATATTGAATATCATCACACTGGAAGTACTATTTTATAAAAAATATACTCCCTCTATAAGTACTCTTTTATATTGAATATAATCACACAGGAAGTATTCTTTTATAAAAAATATACTCCCTCTCCAAGTACTCTTTTA
This sequence comes from Aotus nancymaae, assembly GCF_030222135.1. Lineage (NCBI taxonomy): Eukaryota > Metazoa > Chordata > Mammalia > Primates > Aotidae > Aotus > Aotus nancymaae. The sequence continues at coordinate 26,990 of NW_026989075.1, forward strand.
TATTGAATATAATCACTCTGGAAGTACTGGTTAATATTGAATATAATCACACAGGAAGTACTCATTTTCATTGAATATAATCACACAGAAAGTACTCTTTTGTAAAAAATATACTCCCTCTCCAATTACTCTTTTATATTGAATATAATCTCACTGGAAATACCCTTTTATATTGAATATAATCACACAGGAAGTACTCTTTTATAAAAAATATAATCCCTCTCATAGTACTCTTTTATATTGAATATAATCACACAGGATTCAGGCTTTTATAAAAAATATACTCCCTCTCAAAGTACTCTTTTATATTGAACATAATCACACAGGAAGTACTCTTTTATAAAAAATATACTCCCTCTCAAATACTCTTTTATATTGAATATAATCACACAGGAAGTATTCTTTTATAAAAAATATACTCCCTCTCAAAGTACTCTTTTATATTGAATATAATCACTCTGTAAATACTGGTTAATATTAAATATAATCACACAGGAGGTAATCTTTTATAAAAAATATACTCCCTCTCCAAGTACTCTTTTATACTGAACATAATCACACTGGAAATACATTTTTATATTGAATATAATCACACAGGAAGTACTCTTTTATAAAAAATATACTCCCTCTCATAGTACTCTTTTGTATAGAATATAATCACACAGGAAGTACTGTTTTATAAAAAATATACTCTGGCTCACAGTACTCTTTTATATTGAATATAATCACACAGCACGTACTCTTTTATAAAAAATATACTCCCTCTCATAGTTCTCTTTTATACCAAATATAATCACACAGGAATTACTCTTTTATAAAAAATATACTGCCTCTCAAAGCACACTTTTATATTGAATATCATCACACTGGAAGTACTATATTATAAAAAATATACTCCCTCTCAAAGTACTCTTTTATGTTGAATATAATCAGACAGGAAGTACTCTTTTATAAAAAATATACTCCCTCTCCAAGTACTCTTTTATATTGAATATAATCACACAGGAATTTCTATTTTATTAAAAATATACTGCCTCTCTAAGTACTCTTTAATGTTGAATATAATCACACAGGAACTACTCTTTTGTAAAAAATATACTCCCTCTCAAAATACTCTTTAATATAGAATATGATCACAGCGGAAGTACTCTTATATACTGAATATAATCAGACAAGAAGTACTCTTTTATAAAAAATTTACTCCCTCTCCAAGTACTCTTTTATATTGAATACAATCACTCTGGAAATACTGGTTTATATTGAATATAATCACACAGCAGGTAATCTTTTATAAAAAATATACTCCCTCTCAAAGTACTCTTTTATATTGAATATAATCACACTGGAAATACCCTTTTATACTGAATATAATCACAAAGGAAGTACTCTTTTATAAAAAATATACTCCCTCTCATAGTACTCTTTTATATTGAATTTAATCACACAGGAAGTACTCTATTATAAAAAATATACTGCCTCTCAAAGTACTCTTTTATATTGAATATAATCAGACAGCACGTACTCTTTTATAAAAAATATACTCCCTCTCCAAGTACTCTTTTATATTGAATATAATCAAACAAGAAGTACTCTTTTATAAAAAATATACTCCCTCTCATAGTACTCTTTTATATTGAATATAATCACACAGGAAGTATTCTTTTAAAAAAAATATACTCCCTCTCAAAGTACTGCTTATATTGAATATAATCACACAGGAAGTACTCTTTTATTAAAAAATATACTCCATCTCAAAGTACTCTTTTATATTGAACATAATCACACAGGAAGTACTCTTTTATAAAAAATATACTCCCTCTCAAATACTCTTTTATATTGAATATAATCACACAGGAAGTACTCTTTTATAAAAAATATACTCCCTCTCCAAGTACTCTTTTATATTGAATATAATCACTCTGGAAGTACTGGTTTATATTGAATATAATCACACAGGATTTACGCTTTTATAAAAAATATACTCCCTCTCAAAATACACTTTTATATTGAACATAATCACACAGGAAGTACTCTTTTATAACAAAATATACTCCCTCTCAAAGTACTCTTTTATATTGAATATAATCACTCTGGAAGTCGTGGTTTATATTGAATATCATCACACAGGAAGTACTCTTTTATAAGAAATATACTCCCTCTCCAAGTACTCTTTTATATTGAATATAATCACTCTGGATGTACTATTTAATATTGAATATAATCACACAGGAAGTACTCATTTATATTGAATATAATCACACAGGATGTACTCTTTTATAAAAAATATACTCCCTCTCAAAGTACTCTTTTATATTGTATATAATCACACTGGAACTACCCTTTTTTATTGAATATAATCACACAGGAAGTACTCTTTTATAAAAAATATACTCCCTCTCATAGTACTCTTTTATATTGAATTTAATCACACAGGAAGTACTCTTTTATAAAAAATATACTGCCTCTCAAAGTACTCTTTTATATTGAATATAATCAGACAGCACGTACTCTTTTATAAAAAATATACTCCCTCTCCAAGTACTCTTTTATATTGAATATAGTCAAACAAGAAGTACTCTTTTATAAAAAATATACTCCCTCTCAAAGTACTCTTTTATATTGAACATAAACACACAGGAAGTACTCTTTTATAAAAAATATACTCCCTCTCAAATTACTCTTTTATATTGAATATAATCACACTGGAAGTTCTATTTTATAAAAAATATACTCCCTCTCCAAGTACTCTTTTATATTGAATATAATCACTCTGGATGTACTGGTTAATATTGAATATAATCACACAGGCAGTACTCATTTATATTGAATATAATCACACCGGAAGTACTCTTTTATAAAATATATGCTCCCTCTCAAAGAACTCTTTTATATTGAATATAAACCCACTGGAAGTACTTTTTCATTAAAAATAAACTCCCTCTCAAAGTTCTCTTTAATATAGAATATGATCACAGTGGAAGTACTCTTTTATACTGAATATAATCACACAGGAAGGACTCTTTTATAAAAAATATACTCCCTCTCCAAGTACTCTTTTATATAGAATATAATCACTCTGGAAGTACTGGTTATATTCAATATAATCACACAGGATTTACGCTTTTATAAAAAATATACTCCCTCTCAAAGTACTCTTTTATATTGAACATAATTACACACGAAGTACTCTTTTATAAAAAATATACTCCCTCTCAAAGTACTCTTTTATATTGAATATAATCACACAGGAAGTACTATTTTATAAAAAATATTCTCCCTCTCAAAGTACTCTTTTATATTGAATATAAGCACTCTGGAAGTACTGGTTAATACTGAATATTATCACACAGGATTTAATCTTTTATAAAAAATATGCTCCCTCTCGAAGTACTCTTTTATATTGAATATAATCACTCTGGAAGTACTGGTTAATATTGAATATGATCACACAGGAAGTACTCATTTACACTGAATATAATCACACAGTAAGTACTCTTTTGTAAAAAATGTACTCCCTATTCAAGTACTCTTTTACACTGAATATAATCACTCTGGAAATACTGGGTTATATTGAATATAATCACACAGGAAGTACTCTTTTATAAAAAATATACTCCCTCTCAAAGTACTCTTTTATATTGAATATAATCACTCTGGAAATACTGGGTTATATTGAATATAATCACACAGGAATTACTCTTTTATAAAAAATATACTCCCTCTCAAAGTACTCTTTTATATTGAATATAATCACACTGGAAATACTCTTTTATATTGAATATAATCACACAGGAAGTACTCTTTAATAAAAAATATACTCCCTCTCAATGTACTCCTTTATCTTGAATATAATCACACAGGAAGTACTCTTTTATAAAAAATATACTCCCTCTCAAAGTACTCTTTTATATTGAATATGATCACAGTGGAAGTACTCTTTTATACTGAATATAATAACACAGGATTTACTGTTTTATAAAAAATATACTCCCTCTCAAAGTACTCTTTTATATAGAATATGATCACAGTGGAAGTACTCTTTTATACTGAACATAAAAACACAGTAAGTACTCTTCTATAAAAAATATACTCCCTCTCCAAGTACTCTTTTATATTGAATATAATCACTCTGGAAGCACTGGTTTATATTGAATATAATCACACAGGATTTACGGTTTTATAAAAAATATACTCCCTCTCAAAGTACTCTTATATTGAACATAATCACACAGGAAGTACTCTTTTATAAAAAAATACTCCCTCTCAAACTACTCTTTTATATTGAATATAATCACACAGGAAGTACTCTTTTATAAAAAATATACTCCCTCTCAAAGTACTCTTTTATATTGAATATAATCACACTGCAAATACTCTTTTGTATTGAATATAATCACACAGGAAGTACTCTTTTATAAAAAATATACTCCCTCTCAAAGTACTCCTTTATATTGAATATAATCACACATGAAGTACTATTGTATAAAAAATATACTCCCTCTCAAAGTATTCTTTTGTATTGAATATAATCACACAGGAAGTACTTTTTATAAAGAATATACTCCCTCTCTAAGTACTCTTTTATATTGAATATAATCACTCTGGAAGCACTGGTTAATTTTGAATAGAATCACACAGGTAGTACTCTTTTATATTGAATATAATCACACAGGGAGTACTCTTTATAAAAAATATACTCCCTCTCAAATTACTACTTCATATTGAATATAATCACACAGCAAGTACTATTGTATAAAAAATATATTCCCTATCAAAGTATTCTTTTATATTGAATATAATCACACAGGAATTACTCTTTTATAAAAAATATACTCCCTCCCCAAGTACTCTTTTATATTGTATATAATCACTCTGGAAGTATTGGTTAATATTGAATATAATCACACAGGAAGTACTCATTTATATTGAATATAATCACACAGGAAGTACTCTTTTATAAAAAATGTACTCCCTCTACAAGTACTCTTTTATATTGCATATAATCACTATGGAATTACTGGTTTATAATGAATATAATCACACAGGATTTACGCTTTTATAGAAAACATACTCCCTCTCAAAGTACTCTTTTATATTGAACATATACACACAGGAAGTACTCTTTTATAAAAAATATACTCCCACTCAAAGTACTCTTTTATATTGAATATAATCACACAGGAAGTACTCTTTTATAAAAAATATACTCCCTATCCAAGTACTCTTTTATATTGAATATAATCACTCTGGAAATACTGGTTTATATTGAATATAATCACAAAGGAAGTACTCTTTTATAGAAAATATACTCCCTCTCAAAGTACTCTTTTATATTGAATATAATCACACTGGAAATACTCTTTTATATTGAATATAATCACACAGGAAGTACTCTTTTATAAAAAATATACTCCCTCTCAATGTACTCCTTTATAGTGAATATAATCACACAGGAAGTACTCTTTTATAAAAAATATACTCCCTCTCAAAGTACTCTTTTATATTGAATATGATCACAGTGGAAGTACTCTTTTATACTGAATATAATAACACAGGAATTACAGTTTTATAAAAAATATACTCCCTCTCAAAGTACTCTTTTATATAGAATATGATCACAGTGGAAGTACTCTTTTATACTGAACATAAAAACACAGTAAGTACTCTTCTATAAAAAATATACTCCCTCTCCAAGTACTCTTTTATATTGAATATAATCACTCTGGAAGCACTGGTTTATATTGAAAATAATCACACAGGATTTACGGTTTTATAAAAAATATACTCCCTCTCAAAGTACTCTTATATTGAACATAATCACACAGGAAGTACTCTTTTATAAAAAAATACTCCCTCTCAAACTACTATTTTATATTGAATATAATCACACAGGAAGTACTCTTTTATAAAAAATATACTCCCTCTCAAAGTACTCTTTTATATTGAATATAATCACACTGGAAATACTCTTTTGTATTGAATATTATCACACAGGAAGTACTCTTTTATAAAAAATATACTCCCTCTCAAAGTACTCCTTTATATTGAATATAATCACACAGGAAGTACTATTGTATAAAAAATATACTCCCTCTCAAATTATTCTTTTATATTGAATATAATCACACAGGAAGTACTTTTTATAAAAAATATACTCCCTCGCTAAGTACTCTTTTATATTGAATATAATCACTCTGGAAGCACTGGTTAATTTTGCATATAATCACACAGGAAGTACTCTTTTACATTGAATATAATCACACAGGGATTACTCTTTTATAAAAAATATACTCCCTCTCAAATTACTACTTCATAATGAATATAATCACACAGGAAGTAATATTGTATAAAAAATATACTCCCTCTCAAAGTATTCTTTTATATTGAATATAATCACACAGGAATTACTCTTTTATAAAAAATAAACTCCCTCCCCAAGTACTCTTTTATATTGAATATAATCATTCTGGAAGTATTGGTTAATATTGAATATAATCACACAGGAAGTACTCATTTATATTGAATATAATCACACAGGAAGTACTCTTTTATAAAAAATATACTCCCTCTCCAAGTACTCTTTTATATTGAATATAATCACACTGGGAATACCTTTTTATATTGAATATAATCACACAGGAGGTACTCTTCTATAAAAAATATACTCCCTCTCATAGTACTCTTTTATATTGAATATAATCACACAGGAAGTACTCTTTTATAAAAAATATACTGCCTCTCAAGGTACTCTTTTATATTGAATATAATCAAACAGCACGTCCTCTTTTATAAAAAATATACTCCCTCTCATACTTCTCTTTTATACTGAATATAATCACACAGGAAGTACTCTTTTTTTTTTTTTTTTTTTTTTGAGACGGATTTTCGCTCTTGATACCGAGGCTGGAGCGCAATGGCGCGATCTCGGCTCACCGCAATCTCCGCCTCCTGGGTTCAGGCAATTCTCCTGCCTCAGCCTCCTGAGTTGCTGGGATTACAGGCACGCGCCACCGTGCCCAGCTAATTTTTTTTGTATTAGTATAGACGGGGTTTCACCATGTTGACCAGGATGGTCTCGATCTCTTGACCTCGTGATCCACCTGCCTCGGCCTCCCAAAGTGCTGGGATTACAAGCTTGAGCCACCGTGCCCGGCCAGGAAGTACTCTTTTATAAAAAATATACTCCCTCTCAAAGTACTTTTTTATATTGAATATAATCACACAGCACGTACCCTTTTATAAAAAATATATTCCCTCTCATAATTCTCTTTTATACTGAATATAATCACACAGGAAGTACTCTTTTATAAAAAATATACTCCCTCTCAAAGCACTCTTTTATATTGAATATAATCACACTGGAAGTACTATTTTATAAAACATATACTCCCTCTCAAATTACTATTTTATATTGAATATAATCACACAGGAAATACTCTTTTATAAAAAATATACTACATCTCCATGTACTCTTTTATATTGAATATAATCACTCTGGAAGTACTGGTTAATATAGAATATAATCACACAGGAAGTACTCAATTACATTGAATATAATCACACAGGAAGTACTCTTTTGTAAAAAATATACTGCCTCCCCAAGTACTCTTTTATATTGAATATAATCACAGTGAAAATACCCTTTTATATTGAACATAATCACACAGGAAGTACTATTTTATAAAAAATATACTCCCTCTCAAAGTACTCTTTTATATTGAATATAATCCCACTGGAAGTACTCTTTCATAAAAAATATACTCGCTCTCAAAGTACTCTTTTATATAGAATATGATCACAGTGAAAGTACTCTTTTATAGTGAATATAATCACACAGGAAGTACTCTTTTATAAAAAATGTACTCCCTCTACAAGTACTCTTTTATATTGCATATAATCACTCTGGAAGTACTGGTATATAATGGATATAATCACACAGGATTTACGCTTTTATAGAAAACATACTCCCTCTCAAAGTACTCTTTTATATTGAACATAAACACACAGGAAGTACTCTTTTATAAAAAATATACTCCCACTCAAAGTACTCTTGTATATTGAATATAATCACACAGGAAGTACTCTTTTATAGAAAATATACTCCCTCTCCTAGAACTCTTTTATATTGAATATAATTACTCTGGAAATACTGGTTTATATTGAATATAATCACACAGGAAGTACTCTTTTATAAAAAATATACTCCCTCTCAAAGTACTCTTTTATATAGAATATGATCACAGTGCAAATACTCTTTTATACTGAATATAATCACACAGGAAGTACTCTTCTATAAAAAATATACTCCCTCTCCAAGTACTCTTTTATATTGATTATAATCACTCTGGAAGTACTGGTTTATATTGAATATAATCACACAGGATTTACGCTTTTATAAAAAATATACTCCCTCTCAAAGTACACTTTTATATTGAACATAATCGCACAGGAAGTACTCTTTTATAAAAAATATACACCCTCTCAAAGTACTCTTTTATATTGAGTATAATCACTCTGGAAATACTCTTTTATATTGAATATAATCACACAGGAAGTACTCTTTTATAAAAAATATACTCCCTCTCAAAGTACTCCTTTATATTGAATATAATCACACAGGAAGTACTATTGTATAAAAAATATACTCCCTCTCAAAGTATTCTTTTATATTGAATATAATCACACAGGTAGTACTTTTTATAAGAAATATACTCCCTCTCCAAGTACTCTTTTATATTGAATATAATCACTCTGGAAGCACTGGTTAATTTTGAATATAATCACACAGGTAGTACTCATTTATATTGAATATAATCACACAGGGAGTACTCTTTTATAAAAAATATACTCCCTCTCAAATTACTAGTTCATATTGAATATAATCACACAGGAAGTACTATTGTATAAAAAATATACTCCCTCTCAAAGTATTCTTTTATATTGAATTTAATCACACAGGAAGTACTCTTTTATAAAAAATATACTCCCTCCCCAAGTACTCTTTTATATTGAATATAATCACTCTGGAAGTATTGGTTAATATTGAATATAATCACACAGGAAGTACTCATTTATATTGAATATAATCACACAGGAAGTACTCTTTTTTAAAAAATATACTCCCTCTCCAAGTACTCTTTTATATTGAATATAATCACATTGGAAATACCTTTTTATATTGAATATAATCACACAGGAAGTACTCTTCCATTAAAAAATATACTCCCACTCATAGTACTCTTTTATATTGAATATAATCACACAGGAAGTACTCTTTTATAAAAAATATACTACCTCTCAAGGTACTCTTTTATATTGAATATAATCAAACAGCACGTTCTCTTTTATAAAAAATATACTCCCTCTCATACTTCTCTTTTATACTGAATATAATCACACAGGAAGTACTCTATTTTTTTTTTTTTTTTTTTTTTGAGATGGATTTTCGCTCTTGATACCGAGGCTGGAGCGCAATGGCGCGATCTCGGCTCACCGCAATCTCCGCCTCCTGGGTTCAGGCAATTCTCCTGCCTCAGCCTCCTGAGTAGCTGGGATTACAGGCACGCGCCACCGTGCCCAGCTAATTTTTTTTGTATTAGTAGAGACGGGGTTTCACCATGTTGACCAGGATGGTCTCGATCTCTTGACCTCGTGATCCACCCGCCTCGGCCTCCCAAAGGGCTGGGATTACAGGCTTGAGCCACCGCGCCCGGCCAGGAAGTACTCTTTTATAAAAAATATACTACCTCTCAAAGCACAGTTTTATATTGAATATAATCGCACTGGAAGTACTATTTTATAAAAAATATACTCTCTCTCAAAGTACTTTTTATATTGAATATAATCACACAGGATGTACTCTTTTGTAAAAAATATACTCCCTCTCCAAGTACTCTTTTATATTTAATATAATCACACTGCAAATACCCTTTTATATTGAACATAATCACACAGGAAGTACTATTTTATAAAAAATATACTCCCTCTCATAGTACTCTTTGATATTGAATATAATCACACAGGAAGTACTCTTTTGTAAAAAATTTCCTCCCTCTACAAGTACTCTTTTATATTGGATATAATGACACTGGAAATACCCTTTTATATTGAACATAATCACACAGGTAGTACTCTTTTATAAAAAAATATTCCTTCTCCTCGTACTCTTTTATATTGAATATCATCACTCTGGAAGTACTGGTTTATATTGAATATAATCACACAGGATTTACGCGTTTATCAAAAATATACTCTGTCTCAAAGTACTCTTTTATATTGAACATAATCACACAGGAAGTACTCTTTTATAAAAAATATACTAACTCTCAAATACTCTTTTATATTGAATATAATCACACAGGAAGTACTCTTTTTTAAAAAAAATACTCCCTCTCCAAGTACTGTTTTATATTGAATATAATCACTCTGGAAGTACTGGTTTATATTGAATATAATCACACAGGATTTTCGCTTTTATAAAAAATATACTCTGTCTCAAAGTACTCTTTTATATTGAACATAATCACACAAGAACTACTCTTTTATAAAAAATATACTCCCTCTCAAATACTCTTTTATATTGAATACAATCACACAGGAAGTACTCTTTTATAAAAAATATACTGCCTCTCCAAGTACTCTTTTATATTGAATATAATCACTCTGGAAGTACTGGTTTATATTGAATATAATCACACAGGATTTACGCTTTTATATAAAATATATTCCCTCTCAAAGTACTTTTTTATATTGAACATAATCACACAGGAATTACTCTTTCATAAAAAATATATGCCCTCTCAAAGTACTCTTTTTTATTGAATATAATCACACAGGAAGTATTCTTTTATAAAAATTATACTCCATCTCAAAGTACTCCTTTACATTGAACATAACCACACAGGAAGTACTCTTTTACAAAAATATACTCCCTCTCAAAGTACTCTTTTATATTGAATATAGTCACACAGGAAGTACTCTTTTATAAAAAATATAGTCCCTCTCAAAATACTCTTTTATATTGAATATAATCACACAGGAAGTACTCCCTAATAAAAAATATACTCCCTCTCCAAGTACTCTTTTATATTGAATATAATCACTCTGGAAATACTGGTTAATATTGAATATAATCACACAGGAAGCACTGTTTTATAAAAAATATACTCCCTCTCCAAGTACTCTTTTATTTTGAATATAATCATACTGGAAATACCCTTTTATATTGAATATAATCACACAGGAAGTACTCTTTAAAAAAAATATACTCGCTCTCATAGTACTCTTTTATATTGAATATAATCACACAGGAAGTACTCTTTTATAAAAAATATACTCCCTCTCAAAGTACTTTTTTATATTGAATATAATCACACAGCACGTACCCTTTTATAAAAAATATATTCCCTCTCATAATTCTCTTTTATACTGAATATAATCACACAGGAAGTACTCTTTTATAAAAAATATACTCCCTCTCAAAGCACTCTTTTATATTGAATATAATCACACTGGAAGTACTATTTTATAAAACATATACTCCCTCTCAAATTACTATTTTATATTGAATATAATCACACAGGAAATACTCTTTTATAAAAAATATACTACCTCTCCAAGTACTCTTTTATATTGAATATAATCACTCTGGAAGTACTGGTTAATATAGAATATAATCACACAGGAAGTACTCAATTACATTGAATATAATCACACAGGAAGTACTCTTTTGTAAAAAATATACTCCGTCCCCAAGTACTCTTTTATATTGAATATAAACACAGTGAAAATACCCTTTTATATTGAACATAATCACACAGGAAGTACTATTTTATAAAAAATATACTCCCTCTCAAAGTACTCTTTTATATTGAATATAATCCCACTGGAAGTACTCTTTCATAAAAAATATACTCGCTCTCAAAGTACTCTTTTATATAGATTATGATCACAGTGGGAGTACTCTTTTATAGTGAATATAATCACACAGGAAGTACTCATTTATAAAAAATGTACTCCCTCTACAAGTACTCTTTTATATTGCATATAATCACTCTGGAAGTACTGGTTTATATTGAATATAATCACACAGGATTTACGCTTTTATAGAAAACATACTCCCGCTCAAAGTACTCTTTTATATTGAACATAAACACACAGGAAGTACTCTTTTATAAAAAATATACTCCCACTCAATGTAATCTTTTATATTGAATATAATCACACAGGAAGTCCTCTTTTATAAAAATATACTTCCTCTCCTAGTACTCTTTTATATTGAATATAATTACTCTGGAAATACTGGTTCATATTGAATATAATCACACAGGAAGTACTCTTTTATAAAAAATGTACTCCCTCTCAAAGTACTCTTTTATATTGAATATAATCACACTGGAAATACTCTTTTATATTGAATATAATCACACAGGAAGCACTCTTTTATAAAAAATATATCACCTCTCAATGTACTCCTTTATATTGAATATAATCACACAGGAAGTACTCTTTTATAAAAAATATACTCCCTCTCAAACTACTCTATTATATTGAGTATGATCACAGTGGAAGTACTCTTTTTATACTGAAGATAATCACACAGGAAGGACTGTTTTACAAAAAAATATACTCCCTCTCAAAGTACTCTTTTATATAGAATATGATCACAGTGCAAATACTCTTTTATACTGAATATAATCACACAGGAAGTACTCTTCTATAAAAAATATACTCCCTCTCCAAGTACTCTTTTATATTGATTATAATCACTCTGGAAGTACTGGTTTATATTGAATATAATCACACAGGATTTACGCTTTTAGAAAAAATATACTCCCTCTCAAAGTACACTTTTATATTGAACATAATCACACAGGAAGTACTCTTTTATAAAAAATATACTCCCTCTCAAAGTACTCCTTTATATTGAATATAATCACACAGGAAGTACTATTGTATAAAAAATATACTCCCTCTCAAAGTATTCTTTTATATTGAATATAATCACACAGGAAGTACTTTTTATAAGAAATATACTCCCTCTCCAAGTACTCTTTTATAATGAATATAATCACTCTGGAAGCACTGTTTAATTTTGAATATAATCACACAGGTAGTATTCATTTCTATTGAATATAATCACACAGGGAGTACTCTTTTATAAAAAATATACTCCCTCTCAAATTACTACTTCATATTGAATATAATCACACAGGAAGTACTATTGTATAAAAAATATACTCCCTCTCAAAGTATTCTTTTATATTGAATATAATCACACAGGAAGTACTCTTTTATAAAAAATATACTCCCTCCACAAGTACTCTTTTATATTGAATATAATCACTCTGGAAGTATTGGTTAATATTGAATATAATCACACAGGAAGTACTCATTTATATTGAATATATTGACACAGGAAGTACTCTTTTATAAAAAATATACTCCCTCACCAAGTACTCTTTTATATTGAATATAATCACATTGGAAATACCTTTTTATATTGAATATAATCACACAGGAAGTACTCTTCTATAAAAAATATACTCCCTCTCATAGTACTCTTTTATATTGAATATAATCACACAGGAAGTACTTTTTTATAAAAAATATACTGCCTCTCAAGGTACTCTTTTGTATTGAATATAATCACACAGGAAGTACTCCTTTATAAAAAATATACTCCCTCTCAAAGTACTCTTTTATATTAAATATAATCACACTGTAAATACCCTTTTTTGTTGAACATAATCACACAGGAAATACTATTTTATAAAAAATATACTCCTTCTCATAGTACTCTTTTATATTGAATATAATCACCCAGGAAGTACTCTTTTATTAAAAATATACTCCCTCTCCAATACTCTTTTATATTGAATATAATCAGTATGGAATTACTGGTTTATATTGAATATAATCACACAGGTTTTACGCTTTTATAAAAAATATACTCCCTCGCAAAGTACTCTTTTATATTGAACATAATCACACAGTAAGTACTCTTTAATAAAAAAATACTCCCTCTCAAAGTACTCTTTCATATTGAATATAATCTCACAGGAAGTACTCTTTTATAAAAAATATACTCGCTCTCAAAGTACTCTTTTATATTGAATATAATCACACAGGAAGTACCCTTTTGTAAAAAATATACTCCCTCTCAAAGTACTCTTTTATATAGAATATGATCACAGTGGAAGGACTCTTTTATACTGAATATAATCACACAAGAAGTACTCTTTTATAAAAAATATACTCCCTCCCCAAGTACTCTTTTATATTGAATATAATCACACAGCACGTACTCTTTTATAAAAAATATACTCCCTCTCATAATTCTCTTTTATACTAAATATAATCACACAGGAAGTATTCTTTTATAAAAAATATACTCCCACTCAAAGCAAAATTTATATTGAATATAATCACACTGGAAGTACTATTTTATAAAAAATAAACTCCCTCTCAAAGTACTCTTTTATATTGCATATAATCACACAGAAAGTACTCTTTTATAAAAAATATACTCCCTCTCCAAGTTCTCTTTTATATTGAATATAATCACTCTGGAAGTACTGGTTAATATTAAATATAATCACAAAAAAAGTACTCATTTACATTGTATAAAATCACACAGGAAGTACTATTTTGTAAAAAATATACTCCCTCTCCAAGTACTCTTTTATATTGAATATAATCACAATGGAAATACCCTTTTATATTGAACATAATCACACAGGAAGTACTCTTTTATAAAAAATATAATTCTTCTACAAGTACTCTTTTATATTGAATATAATCCCAATGGGAGTACTCTTTCATAAAAAATATACTCACTCTCAAAGTACTCTTTTATATAGAATATGATCACAGTGGAAGTACTGGTTTATATTGAATATAATCACACAGGATTTACGCTTTTATAAAAAATATACTCCCTCTAAAAGTACTCTTTTATATTGAAGATAGTCACACAGGAAGTACTCTTTTATAGAAAATATACTTCCTCTCAAAGTACTCTTTTATACTGAATATAATCCCAGTAGAAGTACTCTTTCATAAAAAATATACTCCCTCTCAAAGTACTCTTTTATATAGAATACGATCACATTGGAAGTACTGGTTTATATTGAATATAATCACACAGGATTTACGCTTTTATAAAAAATTTACTCCCTCTCAAAGTACGCTTTTATATTGAAGATAGTCACACAGGAAGTACTCTTTTATAAAAAATATACTCCCTCTCAAATACTCTTTTATATTGAATATAATCACACAGGAAGTACTCTTTTATAAAAAATATACTCCCTCTCCAAGTACTCTTTTTTATTGAATATAATCACTCTGGAATTACTGGTTTATATTGAATATAATCACACAGGATTTACGCTTTTATAAAAAATATACTCCCTCTCAATGTACTCTTTTATATTGAATATAATCACACAGGAAGTACTATTTTATAAAAAATATACTCCCTCTCAAAATACTCTTTTATATTGAATATAATCACACAGGAAGTACTCCTTTATAAAAGATATACTCCCTCTCAAAGTACTCTTTTATATTGAATATAATCACTCTGTAAGTACTGGTTAATATTGAATATAATCACACAGGAGGTAATCTTTTATAAAAAATATATTCCCTCCCCAAGTACTCTTTTATATTGAATATAATCACACTGGAAATACCCTTTTATGTTGAATATAATCACACAGGAAGTACTCTTTTATAAAAAATATACTCCCTCTCATAGTACTCTTTTATATTGAATATAATCACACAGGAATAACTCTTTAATAAAAAATATACTCCCTCTCAAAGTACTCTTTTATATTGAATATAATCACACAGCACGTACTCTTTTATAAAAAATATACTCCCTCTCATAGTTCTCTTTTATACTAAATATGATCACAGAGGAAGTACTCAATTACATTGAATATAATCACACAGGAAATACTCTTTTAAAAAAAATACTCCCTCTCAAAGTACTCGTTTATATTGTATATAATCACACAGTAAGTACTATTTTATAAAAAATATACTCCCTCTCAAAATACTCTTTTATATTGAATATAATCACACAGGAAGTACTCCTTCATAAAAAATATACTCCCTCTGAAAGTACTCTTTTATATTGAATATAATCACTCTGGAAGTACTGGTTAATATTGAATATAATCACACAGGAAGTACTCATTTACATTGAATATAATCACACAGGAAGTACTCTTTTGTAAAAAATATACTCCCTCTCCAAGTACTCTTTTATATTGAATATAATCACACTATAAATACCCTTTTATATTGAACATAATCACGCAGGACGTACTCTTTTATAAAAAATATATTCCCTCTCCAAGTACTCTTTTATATTGAATATAATCCCACTGGAATTACTCTTTCATCAAAAATATACTCCATCTCAAAGTACTCTTTTATATAGAATATGATCACAGTGGAAGTACAGGTTTATGTTGAATATAATCACACAGGATTTACGCTTTTATAAAAAATATACTCCCTCTCAAAGTACTCTTTCATATTGAAGATAGTCACACAGGAAGTACTCTTTTATAAAAAACGTACTCCCTCTCAAAGTACTCTTTTATATTGAATATAATCACACAGGAAGTACTCTTTTATAACTAATATACTCCCTCTCCAAGTACTCTTTTATATTGTATATAATCACACTGGAAATACCCTTTTATATTGAATACAATCACACAGGAAGTACTCTTTTATAAAAAATATAGTCCCTCTCATTGTACTCTTTTATATTGAATATAATCACACTGGAAGTACTCTTTTATAAAAAATATACTGCCTCTCAAAATACTCTTTTATATTGAATATAATCACTCAGGAATACTCTTTTATAAAAAATATACTCCCTCTCAAAGTACTCTTTTATATTGAATATAATCACTCTGGAAATACTGGTTTATATTGAATTTAATCACACAGGAAGTACTCTTTTATAAAAAATATACTCCCTCTCAAAGTACTCTTTTATATTGAATATAATCACTCTGGAAGGACTGGTTTATATTGAATATAATCACACAGGATTTACGCTTTTATAAAAAATATACTCCCTCTCAAAGTACTCTTTTATATTGAACATAATCACACAGGAAGTACTCTTTTATAAAAAATATACTCCCTCTCAAATACTCTTTTATATTGAATATAATCACACAGGAAGTACTCTTTTATAAAAAATATACTCGCTCCCCAATTACTCTTTTATATTGAATATCATCACACAGCACGTACTCTTTTATAAAAAATATATTCCCTGTCATAGTTCTCTTTTATACTAAATATGATCACACAGGAAGTACTCTTTTATAAAAAATATACTCCCTCTCAAAGTACTCTTTTATATTGAATATAATCACACAGGAAGTACTCTTTTATAGAAAATATACTCCCTCTCCAAGGACTCTTTTATATTGAATATAATCACTCTGGAAGTACTGGTTAATATTGAATATAATCACACAGGAAGTACTCATTTACATTGAATATAATCACACAGGAAGTACTCTTTTGTAAAAAATATACTCCCTCTCCAAGTACACTTTTATATTGAATATAATGACACTGGAAATACCCTATTATATTGAACATAATTACACAGGACATACTCTTTTATTAAAAAATACATTCCCTCTCCAAGTACTCTTTTATATTGAATATAATCCCACTGGAAGTACTCTTTCATAAAAAATATACTCCCTCTCAAAGTACTCTTTTATATAGAATATGATCATAGTGGAAGTACAGTTTTATGTTGAATATAATCACAGAGGATTTACGCTTTTACAAAAAATATACTCCCTCTCAAAGTACTCCTTTATATTGAACATAATCACACAGGAAGTACGATTTTATAAAAAATATACTCCCTCTCAAAGTACTCTTTTATATTGAATATAATCACTCTGGAAGTACTGGTTAATATTGAATATAATCACACAGGATGTAGTCTTTTATAAAAAATATACTCCCTCTCCAAATACTCTTTTATATTGAATATAATCACACTGGAAATACCCTTTTATGTTGAATATAATCACACAGGAAGTACTCTTTTATAAAAAATATACTCCCTCTCATACTACTCTTTTATATTGAATATAATCACACAGGAAGTACTCTTTTATAAAAAATATACTCCCTCTCAATGTATTCTTTTATACTGAATATAATCACACAGCACGTACTCTTTTATAAAAAATATACTCCCTCTCATAGTTCTCTTTTATACTAAATATAATCACACAGGAATTACTCTTTTATAAAAAACATACTCCCGCTCAAAGCACACTTTTATCTTGAATATAATTACACAGGAAGTACTATTTTATAAAAAATATACTCCCTCTCAATGTACTCTTTTATATTGAATATAATCACACAGGAAGTACTCTTTTATAAAAAATATACTCCCTCTCCAAATACTCTTTTATATTGAATATAATCACTCTGGAAGTACTGGTTTATATTGAATATAATCACACAGGATTTACGCTTTTATAAAAAATATACTCCCTCTCAAAGTACTCTTTTATATTGAACATAATCACAGAGGAAGTACTCTTTTATAAAAAATATACTCCCTCTCAAAGTACTCTTTTATATTGAAAATAATCACACAGGACGTAATCTTTTATAAAAAATATATTCCCTCTCCAAGTACTCTTTTATATTGAATATAATCCCACTGGAAGTACTCTTTCATAAAAAATATACTCCCTCTCAATGTACTCTTTTATATAGAATATGATCACAGTGGAAGTACAGGTTGATGTTGAATATAATCACAGAGGATTTACGCTTTTGTAAAAAATATACTCCCTCTCAAAGTACTCTTTTTTAATGAATATAATCACACAGGAAATACTCTTTTATATTGAATATAATCACACAGGAAGTACTCTTTTATAATAAATATACTCCCTCTCAAAGTACTCCTTTATACTGAAGATAATCACACAGGAAGTACTCTTTTATAAAAAATATACTCCCTCTCAAAGTACTCCTTTATATTGAATATAATCACACAGGAAGTACTCTTTTATAAAAAATATACTCCCTCTCCAAGTACTCTATTATATTGAATATAATCACTCTGGAATTACTGGTTAATATTGAATATAATCACACAGGAAGTACTCATTTATATTGAATATAATCACACAGGAAGTACTCTTTTATAAAAAATATACTCCCTCTCCAAGTACTCTTTTATATTGAATATAATCACACTGGAATTACCCTTTTATATTGAATATAATTACACAGGAAATACTCTTTTATTAAAAAATATACTCCCTCTCATAGTACTCTTTTATATTAAATATAATCACACAGGAAGTACTCTTTTATAAATAATATACTGCCTCTCAAAGTACTCTTTTATATTGAATATAATCACACAGGAAGTACTCTTTTATTAAAAAATATACTCCCTCTCAAAGTACTCTTTTATATTGAATATAATCACTCTGGAAATACTGGTTTATATTGAATTTAATGACACAGGAAGTACTATTTTATA
The DNA here is from genome assembly GCF_030222135.1 of Aotus nancymaae. Taxonomy (NCBI): domain Eukaryota; kingdom Metazoa; phylum Chordata; class Mammalia; order Primates; family Aotidae; genus Aotus; species Aotus nancymaae. Next base: position 46,572 of record NW_026989075.1, read on the forward strand.
AAAAATATACTTCCTCTCAAAGTACTCCTTTATATTGAATATAATCACACAGGAAGTACTCTTTTATAAAAACTGTACTCCCTCTCAAAGTACTCTTTTATATTGAATATAATCACACAGGAAGTACTCTTTTATAAAAAATATACTCCCTCTCCAAGTACTCTTTTATATTGAATATAATCACTCTGGAAGTACTGGTTAATATTGAATATAGTCACACAGGCAGTACTCATTTATATTGAATATAATCTCACAGGAATACACTTTTATAAAAAATAAACTCCCTCTCAAAGTACTCTTTTATATTGAATATAATCCAACTGGAAGTACTCTTTCATAAAAAATAAACTCCCTCTCAAAGTACTCTTTAATATAGAATATGATCACAGTGGAAGTACTCTTTTATAATGAATATAATCACACAGGAAGTACTCTTTTATAAAAAATATACTCCCTCTCCAATTACTCTTTTATATTGAATATAATCCCTCTGGAAGTACTGGTTTATATTGAATATAATCACACAAAATTTACCCTTTTATAAAAAATATACTCCCTTTCAAAGTACTCGTTTATATTGAAGATAGTCACACAGCAGGTACTCTTTTATAAAAAATATACTCCCTCTCAAATACTCTTTTATATTGAATATAATCACACAGGAAGTACTCTTTTATAAAAAATATACTCCCTCTCCAAGAACTCTTTTATATTGAATATATTCACTCTGGAATTACTGGTTTATATTGAATATATTCACACAGGATTTACGCTTTTATAAAAAATATACTCCCTCTCAAAGTACTCTTTTATGTGGAACATAAACACACAGGAAGTACTCTTTTATAAAAAATATACTCCCTCTCAAAGTACTCCTTTATATTGAATATAATGACACAGGAATTACACATTTATAGAAAATATACTCAATCTCAAAGTACACTTTTATATTGAATATAATCACACAGGAAGTACTCTTTTATAAAAAATATACGCCAGCTCAAAGTACTCTTTTATATTGAATATAATCACACAGGAGGTATTCTTTTATAAAAAATATACTCCCTCTCTAAGTACTCTTTTATATTGATTATAATCACACTGGAAATACCCTTTTATGTTGAATATAATCACACAGGAAGTACTCTTTTATAAAAAATATACTCCCTCTCATAGTACTCTTTTATATTGAATATAATCACACAGGAAGTACTCTTTTATAAAAAATATACTCCCTCTCAAACTACTCTTTTATATTGAATATAATCACACAGCACTTACTCTTTTATAAAAAATATACTCCCTCTCATAGTTCTCTTTCATACTAAATATGATCACACAGGAAGTACTCTTTTATAAAAAACATACTCCCGCTCAAAGCACACTTTTATATTGAATATAATCACACTGGAAGTACTATTTTATAAAAAATATACTCCCTCTCAAAGTACTCTTTTATATTGAATATAATCACACAGGAAGTACCCTTTTATAAAAAATATACTCCCTCTCCAAGTACTCTTTTATATTGAATATAAACACTCTGGAAGTACTGGTTAATATTGAATATAATCACACAGGAAGTACTCATTTACATTGAATATAATCAAACAGGAAGTACTCTTTTGAAAACAAATATACTCCCTCTCCAAGTACTCTTTTATATTGAATATAATCACACTGGAAATACCATTTTATATTGAACATAATCACACAGGACGTACTCTTTTATAAAAAATATATTCCCTCTCCAAGTATTCTTTTATATTGAACATAATCCCACTGGAAGTACTCTTTCATAAAATATATTCTCCCTCTCAAAGTACTCTTTTATATAGAATATGATCACAGTGGAAGTACAGGTTCATATTGAATATAATCACACAGGATTTACGCTTTTATAAAAAATATACTCCCTATCAAAGTACTCTTTTATATTGAAGATAGTCACACAGGAAGTACTCTTTTATAAAAAATGTACTCCCTCTCAAAGTACTCTTTTATATTGAATATAATCACTGTGGAAGTCGTGGTTTATAATGAATATAATCACACAGGGAGTAACCTTTTATAAAAAATATACTCCCTCTCAAAGTACTCTTTTATATTGAATATAATCACACTGGAAATACTCTTTTTTATTGAATACAATAACACAGGATGTACTCTTTTATAAAAAATATACTCCCTCTCCACGTACTCTTTTATATTGAATATAACCACTCTGGAAGTACTGGTTAATATAGAGTATAATCACACAGGAAGTACTCATTTTTATTGAATATAATCACACAGGAAGAACTCTTTTATAAAAAATATACTCCCTCTCCAAGTATTCTTTTATATTGAATATAATCACACTGGAAAAAGTCTTTTATATTGAATATAATCACACAGGAAGTACTCTCTAATACAAAATATACTCCCTTTCATAGTACTCTTTTATTTTGAATATAATCACACAGCAAGTATTCTTTTATAAAAAATATACTCCCTCTCCACGTACTCTTTTATATTGAATATAACCACTCTGGAAGTACTGGTTAATATAGAGTATAATCACACAGGAAGTACTCATTTTTATTGAATATAATCACACAGGACGAACTATTTTATAAAAAATATACTCCCTCTCCAAGTATTCTTTTATAATGAATATAATCACACTGGAAAAAGTCTTTTATATTGAATATAATCACACAGGAAGTACTCTCTAATACAAAATATACTCCCTCTCATAGTACTCTTTTATATTGAATATAATCACACAGGAAGTATTCTTTTATAAAAAATATACTCCCTCTCAAACTACTCATTTGTATTGAATATAATCACACAGGAAGGGCTCTTTTATACAAAATGTAGTCCCTCTCATAGTACTCTTTTATATTGAATATAATCACACAGGAATTACTCTTTTATTAAAAATATACTCCCTATCAATATACTCTTTTATATTTAATATAATCCCACAGCACGTACTCTTTTATAAAAAATATACTCCCTCTCATAGTTCTCTTTTATACTGAATATAATCACACAGGAAGTATTTTTTTGTAAAAAATATGCTCCCTCTCAAAGTACTCTTTTATATTGAATATCATCTCACTGGAAGTACTATTTTATTAAAAATATAATCCCTCTCCAAGTACTCTTTTATACTGAATATAATCACTCTGGAAGTACTGGTTTATATTGAATATAATCACACAGGATTTACGCTTTTATAAAAAATATATTCCCTCAGAAATTGCTCATTTATATTGAACATAGTCACACAGGAAGTACTGTTTTATAAAAAATATACTCCCTCTCAAATACTCTTTTATATTGAATACAATCATACAGGAAGTACTCTTTTATAAAAAATATACTCCCTCTCCAAGTACTCTTTTATATTGAATATAATCACTCTGGAAGTACTTTTTTATATTGAATATAATCACACAGGATTTACGCTTTTATAAAAAATATACTCCCTCTCAAAGTACTCTTTTATACTGAACATAATCACACAGGAACTTCTCTTTTATAAAAAAATACTCCCTCTCAAAGTACTCTTTTATATTGAATATAATCACACAGGAAGTACTCTTTTATAAAAAATATACGCCCTCTCAAAGTACTCATTTATATTGAATATAATCACACAGGAAATAGTCTTTTATATTGAATATAATCACACAGGAAGTACTCATTTATAAAAAATATACTCCCTCTTAAAGTACTCCTTTATATTCAATATAATCACACAGGAATTACTATTGTATAAAAAATATACTCCCTCTCAAAGTATTCTTTTATATTGAGTATAATCACACAGGAAGTACTCCTTTATAAAAAATATACTCCCTCTCCAAGTACTCTATTATATTGAATATAATCACTCTGGAAGTACTGGTTGATATTGGATATAATCACACAGGAAGTACTCATTTATATTGAATATAATCACACAGGAAGTACTCTTTTATAAAAAATATACTCCCTCTCCAAGTACTCTTTAATATTGAATATAATCACACTGGAAATACACTTTTATATTGAAAATAATCACATAGGAAGTAGTCTTTATAAAAAATATACTCCCTCTCATAGTACTCTTTTATATTGAATATAATCACACAGGAAGTACTCTTTAATAAAAAATATACTGCCTCTCAAAGTACTCTTTTATATTGAATATAATCACACAGCACGTCCTCTTTTATAAAAAATATACTCCCTCTCATAGTTCTCTTTTATACTGAATATAATCACACAGGAAGTACTCTTTTATAAAAAATATACTCCCTCTCAAAGTACTCTTTTATATCGAATATAATCACACAGGAATTACTATTTTATAAAAAATATACTGCCTCTCAAACTACTCTTTAATATTGAATATAATCACTCTGGAAATACTGGTTTATATTGAATTTAATCACACAGGAGGTACTCTTTCATAAAAAATATACTCCCTCTCAAAGTAATCTTTTATATTGAATGTAATCACACTGGAAATACACTTTAATATTGAATATAATCACACAGGAAGTACTCTTTTATAAAAAATGTACTCCCTCTCAAAGTACTCCTTTATATTGAATATAATCACACAGGAAGTACTCTTTTATAAAAAATATACTCCCTCTCAAAGTACTCTTTTATTTTGAATATAATCACTCTGGAAGTATTGGTTAATATTGAATATAGTCACACAGGCAGTACTCATTTATATTGAATATAATGACACAGGAATACTCTTTTATACAAAATATACTCCCTCTCAAAGTACTCTTTTATATTGAATATAATCCCACTGGAAGTACTCTTTCATAAAAAATAAACTCCCTCTCAAAGTACTCTTTAATATAGAATATGATCACAGTGGAAGTACTCTTTTATACTGAATATAATCACACAGGAAGTACTCTTTTAGAAAAAATATACTCCCTCTCCAAGTACTCTTTTATATTGAATATAATCACTCTGGAAGTACTGGTTTATATTGAATTTAATCACACAGAATTTACGCTTTTATAAAAAATATACTCCCTCTCAAAGTACTCTTTTATATTGAAGATAGTCACATAGGACGTACTCTTTTATAAAAAATATACTCCCTCTGAAAGTAATCTTTTATATTGAATATAATCATCCAGGAAGTACTCTTTTATAAAAAATATACTCCCTGTCCAAGTACTCTTTTATATGGAATATAATCACTCTGGAAGTACTGGTTTATATTGAATATAATCACACAGGATTTACGCTTTTATAAAAAATATACTCCCTCTCAAAGTACTCTTTTATATTGAACATAACCACACAGGAAGTACTCTTTTATAAAAAATATACTCCCTCTCAAATACTTTTTTGTATTGAATATAATCACACTGGAAGTACTCTTTTATAAATAATATACTCCCTCTCCATGTACTCTTTTATATTGAATATAATCACTCTGGAAGTACTTGTTTATATTTAATATAATCACACAGGATTTACGCTTTTATAAAAAATATACTCCCTCTAAGACTACTGTTTTATATTGAACATAATCACACAGGAAGAACTCTTTTATTAAAAAATACTCCCTCTCAAAGTACGCTTTTATATTGAATATAATCACTCTGGAAGTCGTGGTTTCAATTGAATATAATCACACAGGAAGTAGCCTTTTATAAAAAACATACTCCCTCTAAAGTACTATTTATATTGAATATAATCACACTGGAAATACTCTTTTATATTGAATACAATTACACAGGATGTACTCTTTTATAACAAATATACTCCCTCTCAAAGTACTCTTTTATATTGAATATAATCGCACAGGAATTACTCTTTTATATTGAATATAATCACACAGGAAGTACTCTTTTATAAAAAATATACTCCCTCTCAAAGTACTCTTTATATTCAATATAATCACACAGGAAGTACTATTGTAAAAAAAAATACTCCCTCTCAAAGTATTCTTTTATATTGAATATAATCACACAGGAAGTACTCTTTTATAAAAAATATACTCCTTCTCCAAATACTCTATTATATTGAATATAATCACTCTGGAAGTACTGGTTAATACTGAATATAATCACAAAGGAAGTACTCATTTATATTGAATATAATCACACAGGAAGTACTCTTTTATAAAAAATATACTCCCTCTCCAAGTACTCTTTTATATTGAATATAATCACACTGGAAATACCCTTTTATATTGAATATAATCACACAGGAAGTACTCTTTTATAAAAAATATACTCCCTCTCATAGTACTCTTTTATATTGAATATAATCACACAGGAAGTACTCTTTTATAAAAAATATACTGCCTCTCAAAGTAATCTTTTATATTGAATACAATCACACAGCACGTCCTCTTTTATAAAAACTATACTCCCTCTTAAACTACTCTTTTAAATTGAATATAATCACACTGGAAGTACTATTTTATAAAAAATATACTCCCTCTCAAAGTACTCTTTTATATTGAATATAATCACTCTGGAAGTACTGGTTAATATTGAATATAGTCACACAGGCAGTACTCATTTATATTGAATATAATCACACAGGAATACTTTTTTATAAAAAATATACTCCCTCTCAAAGTACTCTTTTATATTGAATATAATCCCACTGGAAGTACAGTTTCATAAAAAATAAACTCCTTCTCAAAGTACTCTTTAATATAGAATATGATCACAGTGGATGTACCCTTTTATACTGAATATAATCACACAGGAAGTACTCTTTATAAAAAATATACTCCCTCTCCAAGTACTCTTTTATGTTGAATATAATCACTCTGGAAGTACTGGTTTATATTGAATATTATCACACAGAATTCACGCTTTTATAAAAAATATACTCCGTCTCAAAATACTCTTTTATATTGAAGATAGTCACACAGGACGTACTCTTTTATAAAAAATATAGTCCCTCTCAAAGTAATCTTTTATATTGAATATAATCACCCAGGAAGTACTCTTTTACAAAAAATATACTCCCTCTCCAAGTACTCTTTTATATGGAATATAATCACTCTGGAAGTACTGGTTTATATTGAATATAATCACACAGTATTTATGCTTTTATAGAAAATATACTCCCTCTCAAAGTTCTATTTTATATTGAACACAATCACACAGGAAGTACTCTTTTATAAAAAATATACTCCCTCTCAAATACTCTTTTATACTGAATATAATCACACAGGAAGTACTCTTTTATAAAAAATATACTCCCTCTCCAAGTACTCTTTTATATTGAATATAATCACTCTGGAAGTACTGGTTTATATTTAATATAATAACACAGGAGTTACGATTTTATAAAAAATATACTCCCTCTCAAAGTACTCTTTTATATTGAACATAATCACACAGGAAGTACTCTATTATAAAATATATACTCCCTCTCCAATTCCTCTTTTATATTGAATATAATCACTCTGGAAGTACTGGTTAATATTGAATATAATCACACAAGAAATACTCATTTAAATTGAATATAATCACACAGGACGTACTCTTTTGTAAAAAATATACTCCCTCTCCAAGTACTCTTTTATATGGAATATAATCACACTGGAAATACCCTTTTATATTGAACATAATCACACAGGACGTACTCTTTTATAAAAAATATATTCCCTCTCCAAGTACTCTTTTATATTGAATATAATCCCACTGGAATTACTCTTTCATAAAAAATATACTCCCTCTCAAAGTACTATTTTATATAGAATATGATCACAGTGGAAGTACAGGTTTATATTGAATAAAATCACATAGGATTTACGCTTTTAAAAAAAATATACTCCCTCTCAAAGTACTCTTTTATATTGAAGATAGTCACACCGGAAGTACTCTTTTAAAAAAATGTACTCCCTCTCAAAGTACTCTTTTATATTGAATATAATCTCAGAGGAAGTACTCTTTTATAAAAAAAAATTCTCCGTCTCCAAGTACTCTTTTATATTGAATATAATCCCACTGGAAATACTCTTTCATAAAATATATACTCCCTCTCAAAGTAATATTTAATATAGAATATGATCACAGTGGAAGTACAGGTTTATATTGAATAAAATCACACAGGATTTACGCTTTTATAAAAAATATACTCCCTCTCAAAGTACTCTTTTATATTGAACATAATCACACAGGAAGTACTCTTTTATAAAAAAATACTCCCTCTCAAAGTACTCTTTCATATTGAATATAATCACAGAGGAAGTACTCTTTTATAAAAAATATACTCCCTCTCAAAGTACTCTTTTATATTGAATATAATCACACAGGAAATACTCTTTTATATTGAATATAATCACACAAGAAGTACTCTTTTATTAAAAATATACTCCCTCTCAAAGTACTCCTTTATATTCAATATAATCACACAGGAAGTACTATTGTATAAAAAATATACTCCCTCTCAAAGTATTCTTTTATATTGAATATAATCACACAGGAAGTACTCTTTCATAAAAAATATACTCCCTCTCCAAGTACTCTATTATATTGAATATAATCACTCTGGAAGTACTGGTTAATATTGAATATAATCACACAGGAAGTACTCATTTATATTGAATATAATCACACAGGAAGTACTCTTTTATAAAAAACATACTCCCTCTCCAAGTACTCTTTTATATTGAATATAATCACTCTGGAAACACTGGTTTATATTGAATGTAATCACACAGGAAGTACTCTTTTATAAAAAATATACTCCCTCTCAAAGTAATCTTTTATATTGAATGTAATCACACTGGAAATACACTTTAATATTGAATATAATCACACAGGAAGTACTCTTTTATAAAAAATATACTCCCTCTCAAAGTACTCCTTTATATTGAATATAACCACACAGGAAGTACTCTTTTATAAAAAATATACTCCCTCTCAATGTACTATTTTATATTGAATATAATCACACTGGAAGTACTATTTTATAAAAAATATACTCCCTCTCAAAGTACTCTTTTATATTGAATATAATCACTCTGGAAGTACTGGTTAATATTGAATGTAGTCACACAGGATTTACGCTTTTATAAAAAATATACTCCCTCTCAAAGTACTCTTTTATATTGAACATAATCACACAGGAAGATCTCTTTTATAAAAAAATACTCCCTCTCAAAGTACTCTTTTATACTGAATATAATCACACAGGAAGTATTGTTTTATAAAAATTATACTCCCTCTCAAAGTACTCATTTATATTGAATATAATCACACAGGAATACTATTTTATAAAAAATATGCTCCCTCTCAAAGTACTCTTTTATACTGAATATAATCCCACTGGAAGTACTGTTTCATAAAAAATAAACTCCCTCTCAAAGTACTCTTTAATATAGAATATGATCACAGTGGAAGTACCCTTTTATACTGAATATAATCACACAGGACGTACTCTTTTATAAAAAATATACTCCCTCTCAAAGTACTCTTTTATATTGAACATAATCACACAGGAAGTACTCTTTTATAAAAAATATACTCCCTCTCAAATACTCTTTTATATTGAATATAGTCACACAGGAAGTACTCATTTATAAAAAATATACTTCCTCTACAACTACTCTTTTATATTGAATATAATCACTCTGAAAGTACTTTTTTATATTTAATATAATCACACAGGATTTACGCTTTTATAAAAAATATACTCCCTCTCAAAGTACTCTTTTATATTGAACATAATCACACAGGAAGATCTCTTTTATAAAAAAATACTCCCTCTCAAAGTACTCTTTTATACTGAATATAATCACACAGGAAGTACTGTTTTATAAAAATTATACTCCCTCTCAAAGTACTCTTTTATATTGAATATAATCACTCTGGAAGTCGTGGTTTATATTGAATATAATCACACTGGAAGTAGCCTTTTAGAAAAAATATACACCCTCTAAAAGTACTCTTTTATATTGAATATAATCACACTGGAAATACTCTTTTATATTGAACACAATAACACAGGATGTACTCTTTTATAAAAAATATACTCCCTCTCAAAGTATTCTTTTATATTGAATATAATCACACAGGAAGTACTCTTTTATAAAAAATATACTCCCTCTACAAATAGTCTTTTATATTGAATATAACCACTCTGGAAGTACTGGTTAATATAGAGTATAATCACACAGGAAGTACTCATTTTTATTGAATATAATCACACAGGAAGTACTCTTTTATAAAAAATATACTCCCTCTCCAAGTATTCTTTTATATTGAATATAATCACATTGGAAATACTCTTTTATATTGAATATAATCACACGGGAAGTACTCTTTTATACAAAATATACTCCCTCTCATAGTACTCTTTTTTATTGAATATAATCACACAGGATGTATTCTTTTATAATAAATATACTCCCTCTCAAAGTACTCTTTTATATTGAATATAATCACACAGGAAGTACTATTTTATAAAAAATATCCTCCCTCTCAAAATACTCTTTTTTATTGAATATAATCACACAGGAAGTACTCCGTTATAAAAAATGTACTCCCTCTCAAAGTACTCTTTTATATTGAAGATAATCACTCTGGAAGTACTGGTTAATATTGAATATAATCACACAGGATGTAAACTTTCATAAAAAATATACTCCCTCTCCAAGTACTTTTTTATACTGAATATAATCAAACTGGAAATACCCTTTTATGTTGAATATAATCACACAGGAAGTACTCTTTTATAAAAAATATACTCCCTCTCATAGTACTCTTTTATATTGAATATAATCACACTGGAAGTACTCTTTTATAAAAAATATACTGCCTCTCAAACTACACTTTTATATTGAATATAATCACACAGCACTTTCTCTTTTATAAAAAATATACTCCCTCTCATAGTTCTCTTTTATACTAAATATAATCTCACAGGAAGTACTCTTTTATAAAAAACATACTCCCTCTCAAAGCACACTTTTATATTGAATATAATCACACTGGAAGTACTATTTTATAAAAAATATACTCCCTCTCAAACTACTCTTTTATATTGAATATAAACACACAGGATGTACTCTTTTATAAAAAATATACTCCCTCTCCAAGTACTCTTTTATAATGAATATAATCACTTTGGAAGTACTGGTTAATATTGAATATAATCACACAGGAAGTACTCATTTACATTGAATATAATCACACAGGAAGTACTCTTTTGTAAAAAATATACTCCCTCTCCAAGTACTCATTAATATTGAATATAATCACACTGGAAATACCCTTTTATATTGAACATAATCACACAGGACGTACTCTTTTATAAAAAATATATTCCCTCTCCAAGTATTCTTTTATATTGAATATAATCCCACTGGAAGTACTCTTTCATAAAAAATATACTCCCTCTCAAAGTACTATTTTATATAGAATATGTTCACAGTGGAAGTACAGGTTTATATTGAATATAATCACACAGGGTTTCCGCTTTTATAAAAAATATACTCCCTCTCAAAGTACTCTTTTGTATTGAAAATAATCACAGAAGAAGTACTCTTTTATAAAAAAAATACTCCCTCTCCAAGTACTCTTTTATACTGGGTATAATCACCCTGGAAGTACTGGTTTATATTGAATATAATCACACAGGATTTACGCTTTTATAAAAAATATACTCCCTCTCAAAGTACTCTTTTATATTGAACATAATCACAAAGGAAGTACTCTTTTATAAAAAAAATACTCCCTCTCCAAGTACTCTTTTATACTGGGTATAATCACCCTGGAAGTACTGGTTTATATTGAATATAATCACACAGGATTTACGCTTTTTTAAAAAATATACTCCCTCTCAAAGTACTCTTTTATATTGAACATAATCACAAAGGAAGTACTCTTTTATAAAAAAATACTCCCTCTCAAAGTACTCTTTCATATTGAATATAATCACACAGGAAGTACTCTTTTATGAAAAATATACTCCCTCTCAAACTACTATTTTATATTGAATGTAATCACACAGGAAATACTCTTTTATAAAAAATATACTCCCTCTCAAAGTACTCCTTTATATTGAATATAACCACACAGGAAGTACTCTTTTATAAAAAATATACTCCCTCTCAATGTACTATTTTATATTGAATATAATCACACTGGAAGTACTATTTTATAAAAAATATACTCCCTCTCAAAGTACTCTTTTATATTGAATATAATCACTCTGGAAGTACTGGTTAATATTGAATGTAGTCACACAGGATTTACGCTTTTATAAAAAATATACTCCCTCTCAAAGTACTCTTTTATATTGAACATAATCACACAGGAAGATCTCTTTTATAAAAAAATACTCCCTCTCAAAGTACTCTTTTATACTGAATATAATCACACAGGAAGTATTGTTTTATAAAAATTATACTCCCTCTCAAAGTACTCATTTATATTGAATATAATCACACAGGAATACTATTTTATAAAAAATATGCTCCCTCTCAAAGTACTCTTTTATACTGAATATAATCCCACTGGAAGTACTGTTTCATAAAAAATAAACTCCCTCTCAAAGTACTCTTTAATATAGAATATGATCACAGTGGAAGTACCCTTTTATACTGAATATAATCACACAGGACGTACTCTTTTATAAAAAATATACTCCCTCTCAAAGTACTCTTTTATATTGAACATAATCACACAGGAAGTACTCTTTTATAAAAAATATACTCCCTCTCAAATACTCTTTTATATTGAATATAGTCACACAGGAAGTACTCATTTATAAAAAATATTCTTCCTCTACAACTACTCTTTTATATTGAATATAATCACTCTGAAAGTACTTTTTTATATTTAATATAATCACACAGGATTTACGCTTTTATAAAAAATATACTCCCTCTCAAAGTACTCTTTTATATTGAACATAATCACACAGGAAGATCTCTTTTATAAAAAAATACTCCCTCTCAAAGTACTCTTTTATACTGAATATAATCACACAGGAAGTACTGTTTTATAAAAATTATAC